>NC_068981.1:147634133-147638137 GCF_001194135.2 Octopus bimaculoides
GATACTTATTGGCGTTTTGTCTGTCTTCATGTCATGAGTTCAAATACCACCGAGGTTGATTTTGCCTTTCATCTTTTCGGAGTAGATAAAAGTTGAGCACTGGAGTAGATGTAATTGACTTAACTCCTCCCCGAAATTGCTGGCTTTGTGCCAAAACTTTGAAACTCAAGAAAACATGCACACACACACACACACACACACACACACACACACATACATGATTGCAAAAACTTGCATCTCTATGTATATCCAACAATTTATCTATCCATTGCAGTATGTGTGTGTGTGTGTGTGTGTGTGCGTGCATATGTGAGTGTGTGTGATCACCCAAGTAACCTTATTACAGATGGCAAACCACTTTTTTGCTGTAGGTTCCAAAACATGAGGACAGTGACTTCAAATGTAGGCATAAGGAAAGGTAGATCAAGTGAGATTACACAGATACTGGAGTGGAGGTGAGTGGATGTGTGCTGTATGCAAGAAGTAAGATGGTAGGGATCTTCAACCAAACCCCTCACAGGTAGAAGACGTTTCAAACTCTTCTGGGTGAGCAATAGCGATGGGAAGGATACTGTTGGCCCAGATATTTTAAGCATCTCTGGCTGTTTCTACTCCATAATCCTACCTTTTGGATTCTGGCTCAAAGTGATGGGCCCAAGTCTCACCTCCAGTAACTATTCTCTTGAAAAATGCTTTGCCTACATCATTGTAATGGTTGAGTAAGTGTTGACAGATCTTCACGTGATTGCACTTATGTGTTTCGGAAAGCTCTCTTGGCACCCATCTCACACAGACTTTATGGAAGAAGCTTGTCATGGATGATTTCATATGCAGAACCATGATTAATTTGCAGAGAGCATGCCACTTCATCGATGGTTATTCATTGGTTCACCAGAATCATCTCTCAAGCTTGTTGGATCTTCATGTCAGTGGGGGAGGTTGATGGCTGTCCTGCTCTCTCTTCATGCTTTACACTTGTCCAGCCATTTTAAAAACTCAATCCACTCATACATACTTATACATGGTAGAGCACTATTTCCATATTGTACTGAAAGCCTGTGATGAATTTCAGCCTGACACACCTTCAGGCCAGAGAAATTGAATCACTGGTTTCTGTTCTTTGGTGCACACGACCAGTAGAGTGGCCATGTTTATTTTGTAACACAAAAATGAAAACTGATGCAACCAAAATCAAGCCTCACTTATGTAACCTTTTAGCACACAAGCACTGAAGGCAGTGCAATGAACCTAAAGCAAGTTTTGGCGAAAGTGCAAATGAATTTTGACTTCCCCTTGTGTTATATATTTAGACATGGTTTATATTTCATTATAAATATACTTTCTTTTATTCATTATCTGTATTTAATCAATTGTATTGTCAACAGATTTGTACACTGGGGAAGCTTGGTATTTCCAAAATTTATTTGTTGCACATAAAATTCATTTTTAGTGGAGTTGTGATTTAATGTTGAAGATGTTATGACAAGTTGAAAAAAGAAATGTCAACAAAGTTTTTAATAACATTGAATGGTAATGTACATAATCTATATTAGTGATATGTATTTTTATAAATAGACATGTGTGAAATAAAGGATAGTTGGATAAGAGAGAGAATTGAAAGATGTCTTATAAAAGTGGGCCAAATATTATGCAACTGCTGGATACAAATAAGAACATCTTGAAAGAGAACCAAAGTCCTGGGTTCATAGAAGCTTACTTAAAGCTATGAGAAAATTTTTTTCACATTTAGGTGTGAAAAGTAAATGTTTCTTTTTTGCCTGTCAACATCTATGAAAACTGACACCAAATTACAATTGGTTGCAAAACATGTCAGTTGGTGTTTTGATAATGTTTAGGGCTACATTGCAGCAAGCTCTGCTCAACATTACCAAATATGGCAATGTTAATCGAAAGTGGATTTAATTTCAAACCTAAATGTTTTAAGTTCAAATCTTAGGTAGCTATCTGCTATGTATTCACAGGTACTTGTCTGGTACTGAGACCTTTTATTTGTTGATAAGCAGTCATTCTTTTCCTTTAGTGTGTTTAACTTTCATTTAGCCCCTTTCTCGTTTCTGTCTATACCACAATTAATTATCGTTAACATTAAAAAGCACCATTGACAAAGTATTTAGCTAATAATAAACCATTGTGTTTGGTGTTTGTTGACTTGGAGAAAGCTGTTGACAGAGCACCCTGCTGTATGATATGATGGGCTCTAAGGAAACTAGGGGTAGATGAGTGCCTTGTGAAAGCTGTCCAGGCCATTACAGAGTTGAGAGTTAACCACAAGTATAGTGATGAATTTAATGTGCAGGTTCATTAGGGTTTGGTTCTCAGTCTCTTCCTATTCATCATCAACCTCCAAACCATAACAGAGGAATTTAAGACTGACTGCCCATGGGAACTTCTGCATACTGATGATCTTGCTCTCATAGCAGATTTTGTAACAGAACTAGAAAAGAAATTCAAGGTGTGGAAGCAAAACCTAGGGTCAAAGGGCCTTAAGATTAACTTAGCAAAGACTAATGTTTTAGTAAGCAAGAAATTGGACAGGACCCTGCTCCCATCAGGTAAATGGCCTCACTCAATACACAGGAAAGGTGTAAGTGAGAATTCCATATGGTGTACCCATTGGAAGCTATGGACATACGAGAAATACAGTGGAATGATAGGAAAATTATCAGAGAAAGTAGTGTTTGTATGTGGAAGATGCACAGGAACCATAAAAACTACAGACAGGTAGGAAATTGATTTTCTCAAATGCCTCGGCAGCTCTTTAGAGGTAGTGGATAGTTTCTGTTACCTAAGGGATCTAATTAGCAGTGGAGGAGAATGTACAGAAAGTATAATTGCTAGAATAAGACTGAAATGGAGAAAATTCAGAGAGCTTTTACTTCTAATGGCAACTAAATCTCTCTCTTTCTCTCTCTCTCTCTCTCTCTCTCTCTCTCTCTCTCTCTCTCTCTCTCTCTCTCTCTCTCTCTCTCTCCAAGTGAAAGGAAGATTGTATGATGCATGTGTACAAACAGTAATACTACATGGTAGTGAGACATGGGCCCTGAATGCAGATGACATGCAAAAACTAGAGAGGAATGAAGCTGGTATGCTCTGGTGGATGTGCTATGTCAGTGCACATGTGTGACAGAGTGCTAGCATATTGAGAGAAAAGTTAGACATAAGAGGAATTAGATTCAATGTGTAAAGAGAGAAGACTGTGCTGGTTTGGTCATGTGATGCATATGGATGTAGACAGTTGTGTATAGAAGTGCTGATCGGAAGAGGGAGACCCATGAAGACATGGGATAAATTACTGAAGACACTGAGCCTTATGATGGAGATGACAAAGGACCAAAATATTTGACACCTTGTTGTATTCAAAAAGACCCACCCACCACAGCAGAATTGATACTGGTGCTGGTGCCATGTAAAAAGCACTGGTGCTGGTGCCATGTAAAAAGTACTAATGCTGATGTCATGTAAAAAGCACCCAGTATACTCCATAAAGTGGTTGATATTAGGAAGGGCATCCAGCCATAGAAATCATGTCAGAACAAACAATGTAGCTTGGTGCAGCCCCCAGCCTTATCAGCTCCTGTCAAGCCATCCAACCCATGCCAGCATGGAAAATAGATGTTAAATGATGATGATGGTGATCACTCCAACTACCAAAGGAACACTCTGCCAAAAACTATATATAAAAACCAGAAAGACAAAAGTAAACCACAGTCCCATGTCTACTAGTATAATGAAACTTTGAAGTCACTGTCAACCTTTTTTTTGTCAAAATCAATATGTATCCTATTAAAAAGTATTGAATAATCCTTCAATTTAATGTTAACTTGTGTTTAGATATAACTTCACAAAAAAACAAGCGTTAGCTTATCTATCTATCTATCTATCTATCTATCTATCTATCTGTCTGTCTGTCTGTCTGTCTGTCTGTCTGTCTGTCTGTCTGTCTGTCTGTCTGTCTGTCTGTCTATCTATCTATCTATCTATCT
>NC_068981.1:147638952-147642242 GCF_001194135.2 Octopus bimaculoides
TATATATATATATATATATATATGTATATATGTATATATATGTATATCTACACACAAACAAACACGTACACACACACACACACACATACAAATATATATACACATGCAAACGCACATACATACATAGACATACACACATTTGCACATGCATACACATACATATATACACACACAATCACATAAATTGTATGTATTGTGTGCATATATGAGTGTTCTGTTTACTTTCATCAAACCATTTTAGTTTGAATAATATAAAATTTATTTTCCTTGTATATTTGTCTCTTTTACAAGTTATAATATTCCAAATAAAATTTATGAGACAAGAATATCATATCAATCAAATTTATGTTAGTAAATGAGTCAAATGACTTCATTATACTTTTAGAATCATGGTTTCTGTCTAGTGTTTGTCATGTTCAGCTTAAATAGCTTTCTCCTTAGTGTTTCAGTCGTGAATTCTGGATAATGACTCAAAATCAATATTACGCAAATAATAGACATTGAATAATGTTTGTAAAGTAATTTTAAATTCAAGGAATGCTTTTTTTTTAAAAATTCATCTCACATATTAAAAAAAAATATAGTAAACTACTTTTACTTAAACATGTGTGTTTGAGATCATTACTATGAAGGTTCTGAAAATGTTGTTGCTTTTTAGACTCATATTTTTTCCTACTCCATTGTCATTCTATGCTATGCTGTCTCTTGGAGGCATGAATGGTTATCCATTCAAGACCTCTTGAATGGATATTTTATTTCTTTTAACATATGGAAATTGTTGTAATGCATAGAAATTGTTGTTCATCATGCTATTCTTATTAAGGAAGATAAATTCAGATCCAACAGCATAACATAGTTTCCAAAAAGGTTAGAAATTCCTTTCATGCAACTGTAGCATAAATGGTCCATCCATAATGATTTCAGTCATACCTGAACATTTTAGCAAATGCTATAGATTAGAAGGTAAGTTCTCTCCAAGATTTGGTTTTTGCAGTTGTTAAAAGCCTCAGATCAATACCCCCTGAACAGCCTTATAATGAAAAAGTGTTCCAGCTGTAACCATTACAATGTTTTCTTCTTTCAGAGGTAGAATAATCAGGTCACATCATCCAATATATCCTGTACTTTGAAGATGATAAGGTGTGAGTTGAGAGGGAAAGATTTGGCTGCTATTTCTTGTAGGTAGTATTAACCACATGGAGGTTCCCCTTATTGGCTTCTTCAAGTTCTGATTTTGTTTCTTGACCTTTTTCTTATGTCTTTGATAAAGGAGTGAACATTATATAATCTTCTTCCTCCACATCCTTTACAATATTTGTTTCTCTGGAAGATATCTAAATTTAAAGTCCAATACATAATTTAAACAACTTGAACTAGTTTAGTGCATGGTAAGTTTAGTGTTGTTCTGTCAAGTGAATTGGCTTATTTTATCTGATTAGATCTATATGATCTCAATCAAATTGTATTACATAATTTGGCCAATGACACATCACGCAACTCAAGACAACTGACTGAAATTTAATTTGCCCAGCCATTTCTGGCTTTCTATTTTATAAATATTATTATTATAGAATAGCTTCCAGAGCTACATTAATCTGACTTTCTCTTTATATGTTATAAGTCTAAGTTTATTGCGCAAGTTGTTCTATCATATAAAATAAAATCTTTAGAATATTCTAAAGCTTCTTTGTATGTTTTATACATTTGAGAGACAAAACCTGTTAATAATGTTGACTCGTTCAAAATTAAAAAAAAAAGAAAACAACCCTTTTGTTGTGCTGGAAAGCATATCATCAGCATAATATTGATTGTGTCCATTTCAACTTGCTTGGTTATCTTCGGTGAGACAGCTTCACTTGGTAACGGATTCCAATCAGTTATAATCCTGTGTGTAAAGAAAGAATCCTGTTGCATTACTTGTGTGAATGGCTTCTTGTTGATGGCTGATAGAATTCTAAGATTTCCTGATTTTCACATTGATTTTGTTCTCCCATCTGTAAAGCATTGGAGGCAAATTAAATATGACCTCACATAACAGTCTCTTTTATGTTTTAATTGATTTGATGATTTATTTATTTATCTTTTTTTTTTGTAGATTTTCCATCAGAATTCTTGATGAAATATGGTCTCAAAATAATATTATTATATTCAAGGTATGGTCTCACCACAGTTTTAAATAGAATTAAAAGGGTACTTTTCTGTCAGTCCTTGTAAATATTCTTTTTATCATTTTAATTAAAAATAACTCTATCAGCTTTCTTAATAAACTTTAGCTGTACAGTGTTTGTCGAAATTCAAATCCTTATCAAAACCATATCAATTTGATTAATATGATATTCTTTTCTCATAAATTTTATCTATGACATAACTTGCAAAAGAGACAATTATACAAAGAAAATATAATTTATGACAATTGCGTAAAGAAGTGTTGATCTCTGATTGTGGAGGGAATTTGTTGAAGACGTGGGATGAGGTGGGGGAATATGATCTTTGACTTTTCAGTCTCATGGAGGTGATGACAAGAGACTGAGATTTCTGGCAATTGCTGTGCTTGAGAAGACATCTCAAGCTATGTGAAATCATGGTCATGGCCAGTGCTGGTGATGCATGAAAGGTATCCATGTCGGTGATGTGTCAAAGACATCCAGTATATTCTGTAAAGTGGTTGACATTAGGAAGGGCATTCAGCCACAGAAACCAGGCCAAAATAGACAACTGGAACCTAGTTCAACTCTATGGCTTATCAGCTCTGGTCAAACCATCTAACCCATGTCAGCATTGAAAATGGATGTTAAATGATGAGGATGATGATGATGTACAAGCATGGTTGTATGGTTAAGAAGTTCACTTTGCAACTGTGTTGTTTCAAATTCAGTCCCACTGTATAACATCTCAGGTATCATCTATTATAACTCTGGGGTGATCAATGCCTTGTGAACAAATTTAGTAGATGGAAACTGTGTGGAAGCCCATCATATATATATATATATATATATATATATATGTATACATATGAAGACCGGGAAAGCCCCCGGCCCATCAGGAATCACTGCAGAGATGCTCAAAATATCTGGCAGTGTTGGCTATAGCCTAGTCACCCGTATTACGAACCAGGTGATACACGAAGGAGTCATACCCTATGACTGGTGTAGCAGCATCATAGTCAACTGCTACAAAGGTAAAGGGGACGCTTTAGATACAAATAATTACAGAGGCATCAAGCTGTTAGATCAGGTTATGAAAGTTACAGAGAGGGTCATAGCCCAACTAATTAGGGAGCGAATCAATTT
>NC_068981.1:147643934-147647611 GCF_001194135.2 Octopus bimaculoides
GGACTGGCTTGTGCGGGTGGCACATAAAAGACACCATTTCGAGCGTGGCCGTTTTCGTGCGGGTGACACGTAAAAGCACCCACTACACTCTCTGAGTGGTTGGCGTTAGGAAGGGCATCCAGCTGTAGAAACTCTGCCAAATCAGACTGGAGCCTGGTGTTGCCATCCGGTTTCACCAGTCCTCAGTCAAATCGTCCAACCCATGCTAGCATGGAAAGCGGACGTTAAACGATGATGATGATGATGATGATGATGATGTAAGTGTGTGTGTGTGTCTTTGTGTTTGTACCCTCATCATTGCTTGACAACTGGTGTTAGTTTGTTTATGCCCCATAACTTAGTGGTTCAACAAGAGAGATGGATAGAATAAATACCAGACTTAAATAAATAAATACTGGGGTCAAGCTGTTTTTGTTAAACCTGTCAAGTCAGTGCCCCAGCATGGTCACAGTCCAACGGTTAGTAGAAAAGTTATGGGAAAAGAAAAATTGAAGTGATTTTTCTAAAGATAATCAATTCTTCCTTCCATGCTACAAAATTTTTCTTCCCTCATTAGTTATTGTGACTGCTTCTTTTGCTAGAAACAGCACTTAAATCTTTTTTTAATTTACTCTCAATGAAGGCAGTGGCTGGCAGAATGGTTAGCATGCCAGGCAAAATACTTAGTGGCATTTTGTCCATCTTTATGCTCTGAACTCAAGTGCTGCAGGGGTTGACTTTGCCTCTCATCCTTTCAGGGTTGATAAAATAAAGTACCAGTTGAATGAATCGATGTAATCGACTTATCTCTTCCCCAAATTGCTGGCCTTGTGCCAAAATTTGAAAAGGAAGGAGATAAACTAATGTTTTATCATTTAAGTGTTTCAGTCTGAAGGGTTCAGGTGAACAAATTGACCCAAAAACTTACCTTTAAATCTGGCCCTTATTCTGGTGGATTCTTTTGAAAACTGCTAGGTTATGGGGATGCAAACAAACCAACGTCAGTGAGGACAAACAGTAACACACACATAAATACACACATGACAAACTTCCACACAGATTCCATCTCCTAAATTCACATACAACACATTAGTTGATAACCTGGAGCTTTGTCCAAGGTGTTGCACAGAGAAACTGAACCTGAAATCATGTGAGTGTTAAGCAAACTTCTTAACAACACAGCCATACCTGCACCTAGCCAATTAGATGATTATAGACTGCCACTAGACCTAACTTGGGGTTAAACAAAAGCTTAATATTTGATATTTCTCTCAATTCAAGCAGTTGTAAAGCTGTATCTTTTATCTTTTACTTGTTTCAGTCATTAGACTGTGGCCATGCTGGAGTGCAGCCTTGAAGAATTTTTTGTTGAATAAATTGCCCTCATTACTTAATTTCTGTTAAATCTGGTACTTATTCTATCAGTCTCTTTGCTGAACTGGTAAGTTACAGAAATGTAAAAACACCAACACTGGTTGTCAATTGGTGGTAGGAGACATACACAGACATAGAGACACACACACACACAAAGATATATATATATATATATATATATATATATATATATATATATATATATATATATATGTATATACACACAAATATATGAAAGGCTTCTTTCAGTTTCTGTCAATCAAATCCACTCACAAGGCTTTGGTTGGCCTAAGGTTATAGCAGAAGACACTTGCCTAAGGTGCCATGCAGTGGGACTGAACCCAGAACCATGCGGTTGGGAAGCAAGCTTCTTACCACACAACCACGCCTGCACCTGTGTCATTATATAAGTTTCATGATTTGAAGATATCTTCATTTATTTAAAAGTCACTTACAAGACCACTCCTATTATTGCATTCAAAATGAAATACATTTTCAAAGAGAACAATTTGTTATATTATAAAATGATTATTTTAAAGCCTGTGATATAAAATAACTGTATGCAATTAATCGTGTTTTCTAAATTGAGACAAGAGATTATTTAAGGAAAGTGCGTGACAGAAATATTTCAGGCGTGAAAACAAAGAGATGATTTTGTTAGTAATTATGAAATGATGGATGTAAAAATTGAGTTCCAAGATCATTGTTATAGAATCATTTAATTGATAAGATAGCTAAAACAATATCTCTGATGTGCAAACAACTGTCATAAGCTATAAGAATAATAATTTAAATGCTGAGAAAAAGTAAATAACATATTTCTTGACTGAGTGAGCAAGAAATCATTAATGGCATAAAAGTTGTGTTCTTTTTTTTTACATTTCCAACTTTTATTAGATCAAAGCTTTAGAAGTGTTTCTTTTTTGTATTGTATTTTAGTTTGTTATGTACTATTTGAACCCAATTTTGGGGAGTGACTTCACACTCACTAATTTTCATTTGATTATTAAATTCATCACCAGACCAGTCATCATTATCACCACCACCACCACCACCATCACCAAGAATTTTTATCTCTAGTGTTTACTACATTAGTTGAAAGAGAGAATATAGCAGAATAGTAAATTTCTATTTTCAAGTCTCCATTGGCTTTCAGTTTCTGTTACTTCTTCATCTAATTCATATAACCTAGTCTCATTACACATTCAAACCAATATAGTCAACTTCCTTTTATATGACAGTATATATACATAATACACAGCCATTTTCTTAGCTCACCTGTACTTACTCACATTCTTAGATTCTCTTTAGAAAAATCTCAGCTCATTTTACTCAGATTTTAGTTATCTTCTAACTTTGTTGTTCCTGTTTCTCTATTAAAATGTATCATGATTTTGACACATCCACAGAGAAAAAAACCCCAAAAAACCCCAAAAAACAAACAAACATTTCTTTTCAGCAAGCACAGCACTTTGTTAAACACAGCATCATTTTTGACAGTAGCCAACAAATGCAAACATTGCAATTATTTCACAAATTCAGAGCATTGGGGCCTGCATAACCAAGTTCAGGAACATCTTCTCTAGTAGCTGTCACACAGCTGAAATAATCCCTCAAGCAACATTCATGGGACAATGTATGTTAATGGACATCTGTTTGTGCTAATATTTACCAATGTTATTATTTTAAACCTCACTATTATTATTATTATTATTATTATTATTATTATTATTATTATTATTATTATTATTATTATTATTATTATTATTATTATCATTATTATTCCTGTATGTGTTTCACTGTATATTCTTATCATTTTATGTACATATTTATCATTACAACTTGGACAAAGCAGCAAGCTGGCAGAACCATTGGTACATTGGACAAAATACTTACAGGGATTTCTTCTGGCTCTTTACATTCTGAGTTCAATTCCTCTTGAAGTCAACTTTAACTTTCATCCTTTTTGGAGTTGATCAAATAAATTACAGTCAAGTATCGGAATCAATGAAATCAATTTGCCATTCACCCCAAAACTATGAGCCTTGAACCAAAATTTGAAACAATAGTTATCATTATATTTACTCCTGTTAGCATCCTGGACAAAATACTTTGTGGCATTTCATCCACCTTTACATTCTGGGTTCAAATTCTGCTGAGGTTGACTTTGCCCTTCATCCTTTTAGAGTCAATGAAATAAGTACCTGTTGAGCACTGAAGTCAATGTAATTGACTAACCCCTTCCCCTAAAAAATTGCAAACCATATATCTAGAGCAGAAAGGAAGTATATTGTATAAGTATAACTGTATGTCTATGTCGTCGT
>NC_068981.1:147647621-147656547 GCF_001194135.2 Octopus bimaculoides
GTATATTGTATAAGTATGTCGTCGTCGTCGCCGTCGTCGTCGTCGTCTTCGTCGTCGTCGTCGTCGTCGTCGTGGTTGTTGTTGTTGTTGTTGTTGTTGTTGTTATTATTATTATTATTAAGGTGGTGAGCTGGCTGAATTGTTAACATGCCAGGCAAAATGTTTAGTGATGTTTCATTCATCTTCATGTTCTGAGTTCAAATTCCACTGAGGTCGACTTTGCCTTTCATCCTTTTGGGGTTGATAAATTAAGTACCAGTCAAGTACTGGATTGATGTGATCAACTATCCCCCTCCCCTCAAATTCCTGGCCTTGTGCCTATAGTAGAGAGGATTATTATCATTATCATTATTATTATTATTATTATTATTGAGTGAGGGAGCAGGGCATGCCATCAGAGTGACACTGAGGTAAAATATACGAAGCCCATTATACCCATCATGACTACTCGTCTGATAAGGGTACACCAGGCACATGCATCACAACCATATGTGCGCGACATGGTGATCTCATATCAAGATAAACGATGCATGACCTCGCAGGTGGGGCCTAGTTAGAATTTTCTTCAGGTCAAGTAGCCCATCCTGCTCAAAAGGTCCCTGAATAAGGTTTGTTTAAGGATGTTGAGTAAAACACCCATATGTTTCCAAAGGTGAATTGTTCAAACTCCAAAGAATTCCTCTCAACACATGGCTATGATGCTCCCCCACTACTTCTGCTCATGATCAGAGATGCACATATCGTCAGCCACCAAGGGACATGTTCAACTGGTTAAGGTCAAACAACTGACAAGCAAATCTGTGGTTATTATTAATATTATTATTATTATTAAAAAAAGATGTCACACAGTATCCAATATCGTGATGTTGTTGATTGAAGATATTGTGTCTACCAGGGGTTTGTACTGCTTGTCAAGTCACAACAAGGACCTCAGACATACAGTACTTTATGCAATATGTGTGCAGTTCCAAGAAATGCCGATTTTTGCAATAAACCTGGATTGTAGGGTACTTCCAGATGTTTCATCAGCTTGGGCGGTATTGAACCCAATACTTGGATATCAATAGGGACAACCTTTATGTTTGATTCTCATAGCTGCTCAGGTCTCCAAATTTATCAATCTTTTTCTTTCATGATAATATGTTGATCTCCTGACACTGCCACATCAATTATTAGGCACTCTTGTCTGTCTCTCCTAAAGGTTACAATATCCGGCTTTCGGTGTTCTAACACCTTGTCTGTTTGGAAGTCAATGTCCCAGAGGATTTTTGCTTTCTTTTTTTCCTCCATTACCTTTTCCAGTGTATGTTGGTACCAAACACTCATTACCTCATATCCATACTTCTGGCATAGTAGCCAGTGAAGGTTTTGGGCTACCTTGTCATGTCTGCACTTGTACTCTTTCTGTGCAAGACTTTCACAAGCACTAACAATGAGAGTCAATCTTTTTTTTCGACCCTCTTCCCACACATTCTGCAGAGGTTTTTTGCACTTGTGAAAAGGGATATATATATCCCTTTTCACTGAGTTGGTAGTCAATGCCTGATCCTAGGCTGCGATGATTAGGCTTTCAGTATTCTTTTTTAGGTCACCCTTGCTGAGCCACTTCCATGATGCTTCCTGGTCTTTTAAGTTGTTAGTTTCACAGTGGAACTGACCATGTAATTCCATGTGGAATAAGGTTTTTTCTATCTTATTGGCTGTTCGTGATCAGAATTCATGAGTGCACTCAAGCCTATTTTTGGTAAATCCTTCTGCATTAGCAGCATACTGTAGCAGGTCTTGTTTGCTGTTTACCAAATATTTTGCCATGTTTCTTCTTTCACTGTTGATGCACTCCTGTGCACTAATCAGCCCACATCCACCTTTCCCCTCTTCATGTAGAGCCTGTGTACATTTGCCATAGGGTGGATGGCACCATGCATTGTCATTGTCTTTCAGTTAATCTCTGCTTGTGTCCATTTCAGGATGGGTGCACTATAACAGACTACAGCAACAGCCCATATGTTGATGGCAGTCACAAGGTACCTTGAGTTGAGTCTTGATTTCAAGAGAAGTTTGAGGCACTTCAAATATGCAGTAATGACCTTGTCTTTCATTTCTCTGTGCAAGGTATTGTCCAGCTCCATGATTCCAAGGTACTTGTACTCATCATCATTCAGGTCTTCCATTCTCTCTCCATTGGGCAATTCTATGCCCCTACAATCTGCTCTTTTCCCTCTTTTCAAAGTGAGCATTGCACACTTTGAGATACCAAATTCCATCCCTTTATCCTTGCTGCACATCTGCATAGTCTCAACCAGCCTTTCCATTTTAGGCTCTGTTTTTGCGAACAGTTTTAAATCATCCATAAAGTGAAGGTGGTTGAGACGATGTCTGTTCTTTCTCAGCTCATTGTGCTCATTGGCTTTGTGTAGGACTACAGAAAGTGGGATCAAGGATATAACAAATAACAAAGGTGAACAGGAGTCTCCCTGGAAGATACCTCTTTTGATTGTTACTTCAGCTAAGTACTGGTTGTTGCAGAAAGACATGTTTTCCAACTAGGCATGCTGTTCTTAACCAGTGCACACATGTTCTCGGCTATTCCACACATGTGGAGTGTTTCCAAAATCTACGTATGTGGCAACATGTTGCAAGCTTTTTAAAAATCTATCCAGGCCATGCACAAGATTTTTGGTACTGCTTACAGTTCTTCATTACAACCTTGTCTATCACAAGGTAGTCCTTGGTGCTCTTGGATCTTTTTTGGCATCCCTTTTATTATACTGGAAGTAGATTGTTTTCCACAAGGAATGTATATATTTTCCCTGCAAGGATGCCTGTTAACACTTTCCATAGGAGGTTAAGACAAGCAATGTGTCAGTAATTGCCAACCTCATTGCTGACCTGAACCATTTGAGCCAGTAGCCTTGAATTCCATCTGGTCCTGCTGCTTTCCAGTTCGGCAGTCTCGATACCTGTGCAATTACATCTTCTATTGTTATGTGCACATAGTCCTGTCGTGGAGCCTCCTGGTGATGGAGTTCGGACCTCACAAAATGAATCTGCTCATTATTATTATTATTATTATTATTATCATTATCATCATCATCATGATCATCATCCTCATGATCATGATCATGATCATCATCGTCATCATTATTTGATGTGTATTTCTTTCATTGTAACTTGGGCTGCAATCCACTTGTTCTTGTATATGATGCTAATAGATTAAACTGAACACTTAACATAAACATTTTATATCCTTGGATTTATACACTACACACAACATTCTCAGCACTATAGACTATACAGTATACACAGCAATGATTCAGAAAGCAATGAGCTTTCGTTTTAGTTAATTTCTTTTCTTTATCCTAGGTTACTTTCTCAAGGACACAAGTACAATAAGCCAATAACAGAACCATTACGTCATTGCTCACCTTGTTAAAGATCACAGCCAGATCTCTCTTCATCTATACCTTGCTCTTTTTAATTTTTTAAAAATAGAACATATTGGGTGGGATGATCATCGCTTGAATAACTTTGATAATAGTTCTGTTTGATCAGAGACAACACAGAGCAAAACAGCAACAGCAACATTTTGTGGACTTGTTCATTAAATTCAACAAGTACTTTAAAAGACCATGTCCACCAAATGTTCTATATCATAAGCAACAACTTGTGTCAATCAATTTTCAAAATTCTTTATGAATTATACTTTACTGAATGCATTTTCATTCCTTTCTATCCCCCCCACCCCACCTAGCACTTGATTCTCCTCTTTTTATATTGTTTCTCGTCTTCATATGTCATCAGATCTCAGTACAACGACTCATCTCATTTCCTATATCATCAGGCCTCTGAATATGGCATATCAAATGTTATTAATTGATTTTAAACTGAAATTTCTATTTAAAAATATCATTATATCAAGTACCTATAGCCCCAATATTTTAGTTGAGTTACTAGATTGTTATAACTATTATAGTTCAAATAAACAATAGAGTCCAGGCTTTGTATAAATAAGACTTGAGAAGCCTTTAATGACATATGACTTAAGAATTCAAACCTCTCTCTCCGCTGCCTTTATTATCTTTCTGTCAGTTTTAATTTGCAATAATTACCTCTCTGAGATGCTTCATTATGTCTTTAAAGTTAAAAGTTGATATTAGTACCAACATACCAGCAATTGGCAATATACTTCATACTGAATAACACAAATGCTTAATTTGGTAACAATCACTGAATTAATCAATTAGATTATTATTTCAAGTTTCTGAAATATTGTTTATAGTGCTGGTGTCACATGAAAAGTACATGTGCTGGTGTCCCATAAAAAGCACTGGTGCTCATACCATGTAAAAAGCACTTATGCTGGTGCCATATAAAAAGCACACAGAACACTCTGTAAAGTTGTTGGCACTAGAAAGGGCATTTAACTGCAGAAACCATGCCAAACCAGATAAATGGAGCCTGGTACAGCTCTCTGGTTTGCTAGCTCCTATCAAACTATCCAACCCATGCCAGCATAGAAAACAGATATTAAATGAAAATGAAAATAGTGATGATGATGATGATGATGATGATGATGATGATATAGTAAATCATTCTTACAAAACTGTTGACTGAGACTGGAAAGAAATTATTGGACATGGCTGTTTGGACACTGATGATTTGGTGAAACTGACCGGACAGTCAACCTGTTTTGGTGATAATACACCTTGGTACTGGAGGCAAATACACACACATATATATGCTTGCACAAAAATATATAAATACAGTGATATATATATATATATATATATATTTATATATAGATAGATATAGGACAGGGAATTGTTAATTAACTAATAAATTAATAATTAACAATTTTGCCAAGTAGTTCAGTATGCAAAAAACCTTTATCGGTAAAACATTTATAATTATAAATATATAGGGATCAGCAGAAATTGCTTCACCAACATACAGAGAATTTAGAAATAGCAGTTAAAACTACTAATTCTAACTACAATTAAGACTCCAATGGATAGCAATATTCATAGCTCACATAGAACAACAGAGGAAAAAATAAACGAAAACAAACCTGCCGTTAGTTAATCATGTACGACGTTTCGTGATTAGAATTTTATAAAAATTCATTTCACTCTTCAGCATGATATTCAAATTTTTTAAATCTGAAAATGCTAATAAACCCAGGTACATTTGACCATGCGACATCAAATATCACATAAGAAAAATCAGCATCTCTAAATTTATATCAACTAGTAAATTCTGTATCCCTCCTCAAATTACCCCATGTGCGCCACGAATAGTCCTGCAGAAAAAAGATTGCAGTTTAATTATTCAGGAGTAGATTATCCATATAGATACAGGGCAGAAACGTTAGCATGCCGGGCAAAATGCTCAGCAGTATTTCATCTGCCGTTATGTTCTGAGTTCAAATTCCGCCGAGGTCTCCTTTTAAATTGATTTTGCATTTAGTCCCACTCTGTCCCTGTATTTATAATCTGTCCTACATTTAAATGATCTTTCTAAGTCTTATTCCAGAGGTTTTGGTTTTATAATTTATGATAATTAGGGACCACACTGATGGACATCAAGCCATGCATATAACTTATCTTTCCTCACTAACGAGGAGCTCAAAATATTGCAAAACTAGAATGAAAGAGAGAAGGAAGTTTCAGCACTAGTTTTAGAGTCCACACAGCTTGAATTTGAGTGGTTATGAGTAAAAATGTCTTGCTTGCATGTGAAACCAATAGTCACAGTGAAAGTATTGTTAATGATAATGGAAATAGCTAAAAAACAACAAAGGATGTTGACTTTGATAAAATTTAATTAGGAAGTATGTATACTGAAGTAACAATATTATTCTTTATGATAAAAGGCAGTAATTTAAAACAAATTATTGTGTGGTACACATAATCAACATTTTAGTATTAAAAAAATATAAAGTAAAGGTTGGTGGGGAGTTGTGCTACTGTTTTGGGGGACATTACATTTTTGCTATTGAAGAAGGCTTAAAATGTCAATAATTGATTGATTACATATACATACACTGTACTTCATACTAGCCTCATGATAGTAATTCATATATCTCTTAAATCTATTTCAATTCATCTATATAGCAGCTTATCAAATTCTAATATAATGTACTTTATTTATGTATTATTCATCAAAGTAACTACTTTTAAATCACAGGATGATTTCTTTATAGTTTGATCTTCAAAGTGTACATTGTGAACAGCTCTTAGGACTGCTTCTGATGTTCTCTAAACAAGAGAGTATCAAAAATTCTAAAGCTTAACACTTTCAAGATAGCTAGGACACCTATGTCCCATGAGTCTAACCTGAAAAACCTAGAAAGAAATATATCTCACAAAAAGTCATTATATTAATTCAAATTCAGCTTTTATATCTTGTACAACTATGGCATCATCTTTTTGCAAGTGCTGACAACAAAGGTAGCCGGAAGCTGTTGTTCTGTTTTTATTCAAGGAGTGTCATGTTAACAATTACTTTATTTAGTTTATTCAAATAGCTTCATCAGAGCCTTGAGGCTCCAATGAAGAGTGTTATTCATGTACTCAACTATGAGTACACTGCATCTTATATATATATATATATATATTATCTGAAATGTACAGTCGTACATATCCATCATGGCTGATCTTACCCATCGGTTTCGTGCAAGGAATACAATGGAGTGTTAGGTAACAATCCAATTATATAACCTTATGCTCATCAGAGTTAGCCGATATGGAAGGGAATATGGCGACTGCTTTCTGTTGTCGGAGGTGGATTAACACATCCAGTTTGTGGCTGCTGTAAAAAGGTGGCAAAATGAAAAAGGGCCAGAGCATTAGATTAGAAGTTATGTCCCTTGGTTGGGTACACTGTAAGGCTGATAAGAGTTATCTTGAAGTGTTTGCGGAGAAAGCGTAAGTTTATTAAGTATGGTGCTCCTAAGGGGATGGAGGTGTGCGATATGTGTAGTGGTGTCATATGCATAATTTTTTCCAGGGGTGTAGGCATACACACACACACACAAAACAAAGTTATTTTATTCCACATAGGTAGAAACAGATAGTTTATTTTTAAAGGCTTAACTGGTTTCACAGATTTTTTTGATTTTCAAAAGTTAAGTGAGATAAAAAAAATGTGGAGTTATGTTGGCATAACCCCACATCATTCTATCTCACTTAATGTTTGAAAATCAGAAAAATCTGTGAAACCAATTCAGTGTTTCTCAACCATTTTTTAGCTATGAACCCCTTTGATTCCTATTTTACTTTACCCTAATAAATACTTGATGTTTAAAAAAAATCTCTCACATTTTCATAATGAAATATTATTAGGAATTGTCTGCTCTGGCTTACCAGTTCCAGTCAAACCATCTAACCTATGCCAGCATGGAAAATGGATGTTACATGATGATGATGATGATTAAGAATTGTATAATAAAAGCTCTTTTACTCTTTTGCTCTTTTACTTGTTTCAGTCATTTGACTGTGGCCATGCTGGAGTACCGCCTTTAGTCGAGCAAATTGACCCCAGGACTTATTCTTTGTAAGCCTAGTACTTATTTTATTGGTCTCTTTTGCTGAACCGCTAAGTTACGCATTGCAGAAGTATAACCAATTTATAGCACATAAATTTTAACAGCAAAATCTTGTGAACCCCCCCAGGGCTATGAGGGCCCCAGTGGAGGACCACTGGATTAAGCCTTTAAAAATAAGCCATCTAAAAAAACTACCAATGTATTTTCAACATTATGTGTTTGTCTGCTTGCCTGCCTGCCTGCCTGCCTGCCTGCATGCACGCATGCATGCATGTAGTATGTATGTATGTATGTATGTATGTACATACATACATATACATATGCACACATACATACATGAGACCTTGTAATGAATGATAAAGTAAAATTGACAATTTTCATACAAGTATCCATATCACCATGCTCTGAGTCAGCTGAAGGATGAGAAAGCTGTGATTGTGCTGAGAGAGGCTGAAGTGAGTTGATAGAAAGAGAAGCAATAAGCAGTAAACTAGCAGAATGCTCATAATACAAGCTCTTAGGTAAGCAGACAGTGAAATACATAGAGGACTGAATAAAAGCATGAGAGAGGAAAAGATAATATGAATAATAAAATAAACAGGGAGAGAAAAGATGGAAAGAAAGATAGGGATCCGCAATAAAAAAAAGAGGCATCAGAGAGGGATCATGATAAAATTTCAGTGAGCAAATGAAAGGGATAGACATTTGTTTATAATATCAGAATGCATAGAGGGGGTGAGGTGAAAAATGTGTGATTTAAGAAATAGAAGCAAGGCTCAAAACAAAAAGGACAACAAGGAGATATATTAAAACATAAGAAATAGAAGATCAAGGTTAGAAGTAGAAAGGTAAAGATTTACTGAAAAGAGATAGAAATTAAACCTATAATTTTCAACAGCTACTATGCTAGGAATATATATTTTGGTAACAGAATCCTCCTCATCCTTTTGCACTCCTTCTGACACCAAATTTCATCCAAAGCTACTGTCACCTCTAATATTTATAAAACATCAATGACAAAAACTAATAACACTTACAGTAAGAATTTTATCATGATATCAAACAATATGGTTTTGAATCCTGTATCACATTCCTTTAATAATTTTCTCTGAACTGTAAACAAACAGAGCAAACTATCCTTGTTTCATCACGTCATAATTTGTATATCTTTCTTTGTAAAAGTATTTGTTGAAGACAAATTTATTTTACCAAGAGTTAAAATTAGATGCATGACATTTCAATTTCTTTATATATATATATATATATATATATAGGGGGAGAATTCGCAAAAAAACAAAGGACGAAGACAGGTGGTGTAGGCAACAAACAGATGTATTAGTATAACACTCAGGAAGTGAAAAAGTCTAACATTTTGAGCCT
>NC_068981.1:147656699-147665140 GCF_001194135.2 Octopus bimaculoides
ATATATATATATATATATATATATATATATATATATACATATAAATTTTCTCAGGGACATAGAGCCTTATCCCTTTAGCATTCAGATTACTTTATCAAATGTAATGCTTATTTTTTTAATATTGTTTTGAATTAAACTAGCTTTATTGTGTAGCTTCAAGATTTTAATAATGTAATAGTTTATTTTTAGAATGACATTACAGGGTAGGTATAAGAGGCCAAATCTGACTGGTTTGATCATAAAACAAATAGAATATTTGGGTTGAATACAGCTGGTTTAAATACTAAAGGGATGAAGGGTGAATCAGAAAAATGGTAAATATCTCCCTCCTCATATAATTCAATCTTTAGATTACTATGCAATGCTTTTGGGAATATATACCTTTTTAATTGGAAAAGTGTCAATGTTTTTCAATTAATTTTAACTATATTCAAGATACTGATATGTTCAGAGAAAATATCTGTGGCTTTATTAAGCTAGTGTTGACCAACTGAAATCTCACAATGTAATTTCTGTCGCAATGAGTTTTGATTGAAATTTTAATTTAAATATGTACAATTTCCCATGTTCTCAGGTGGGTTAGTAGTGAAAGGGTTAAACAATAAGTTGAAAAAATCTCATATTAATCAAATACAAAATATTTCTAAAATTAATACATTTTGTTATCTGTCAATATTTTTGTAGGGAATTTTTTAAGACATCATAGCATAATTGAAGAAGGAATTAATGAAATATTTGTAAAATAAATTTTATCAATTTTATGAACTGTTATTTTGCTAGTTTTTTTTTTAGAACTGTAGTTATTGCTTTTTTTTTCTCTGAAGAAGTTACCTGTTGGAATAAGATATGAAAATTAATGAGATATTTGAATAATAAAAAAAAAGGAACCTAAATTGTTTGACCAAATATTTAATGATTATATCTTGCAGGTGCAGGCATGGCTAGTGGTTAAAAAGTTTGTTTTGCAATCACGAGCTCCTGGGGTTCATTTATCCCATCTTGAAGTTGACCTAAACCTTGTAAATGACACTGGGTAGGCAGAAATTTGAAAGTCTGTCAGATAGTGCAGCTTTGTCACATTTTCTGTTACATGCTCTGTCACACAGATTTGGCCTGAAAATTTCATCAAGGCTATGCATGTCTCAAGAACATTCAGTTACTTCCAGATCAATCTAACAAGTTGATTGAATGCTGATTAAAACTGATGGAAGATCTGTTAAATCATTATATATTGTCAACTTCGTATAGTATTGAGTGTGAAAAAAAATTATATTTTAACATTTCTTTGTTGTTCCACTCAAAATTATGATAGATTAAAAGAATGTTAGAATATAGTTTAGAGACGATATTCAAGTAATGTATGACTTAGACATGTTTTATTTATTATTTTTGTTTGTTTGTGTGTGTGTGTGTGTAAGGATAATTGATTACATATAGTTGTACTTCATATCACATAAACAAGTGGGAGATTTTAGATAAACCAATAAAAGAGTCTGATACCCAAAGTTCTTTATGGAATAATAAATTCATTTACCTTTCAGCAATTTTGTCTTTTGTAAATTATTGTTAAAGTATTTAATATAGTGCCTCATTATAAAGCTTTTCAACAATTTGAAGGTGATTGGCCAATTCATTGGCTCTGTATTTTAATACCACAAAGATAAATCAGTTTAAAGTAAAAATGAAGAAGGGCCCTTGCTCATAATATTAGAATTCACTTATTTGCATGGCACAAAGTTTTCATTTACAAATGTTATTAAATCAAATATAGTAAAATAAAGTATAGCCAGCCATCACTTGTTAGTGAGTATGGGTTGGTAGCATGTACCATGTTTTCAATAATTGTTTTAAGTGATTATATGAGCATGAGCAAACATTGACACCCTCTTTGCTGCCTCATGAATATCCAGGGTGCGACAGCTGAAGGAGGAAAGGGCTGCATCAGCACAAGAGTGATACTCATTTACAGCTGAGCAGATTGGAGCATTGTGAAATGAAGTGCCTTGCTTGAGGACACAATATGCTGCCTTGTCCAGAAATTGAACCCATTGCCTTATGAGCATAAACCAAACATCTTAACTACTAGTCCAAACAACTTTATTAACTATATTTTGCTAATGCAGACTAGTATAGTTTTTTCAGCTTTTGTTACTTCTTTGTGAAGAAAAGATGGTCTTGTATGGCTTAATTCATAACTGTATGAACCAATTTGAATTTTCAGAAATGTGCTGGTGCCACATAAAAAGCATCCAGTACACTCTGTAGAATGGTTGGCATTAGGAAGGGCATCCAGCCATAGAAACCAGGCCAAAAGAGACTATAGAACCTGGTGTGACTCCTGGCTTTGCTAGTTCCTGTCAAGCAGTTCAATCCATACCAGCATGGAAAATGGACATTAAATGCTAATAATGATGATGATGATGATGATGATGATGTGCAGACATGGTAGTTGACTAAAAAGTTTGCTCTCAACCACATAGTTTTAGACTCAGTTCCATTACAATGGCAGGTGTCTTTTATCAAATCCACTCACAAGTCTTTGTTCTATGAATAGATTAGATAGATGGAAACTAAAAGAAGCCCATTATGTGTGTGTGTGTGTGTGTGTATAATTTGAAAGCTGGCAGAAACATTAGCTTGCCAAGCGAAATACTTAGTGATATTTTGTCTGTCTTTATGTTTTGAGTTCAAATTTCGCTGAGGTCGACTTCGACAAACAGATTATTTAGTTAATTTTTTTAACTAAATACTTTCAAATTTCTGATACTGGTAGAATGTGTCACATAGAACAGGGTTTACTTTTAATGTTTTTGACAAAATTTTATATTTTAGAACTGGTATTTCATCTGTCTTTACGTTCTGAGTTCAATTTCTGCTGAGGTTGACTTTGTCTTTCATCCATTTCGAATTTATTCAATTAGACTTACAGATTATTTAATTAGTCTTTTTTAACTAAGCACTTTCAAACTTCTGATACTGGTAGAATGTGTCACATAGAGCAGGGTTTACTCTTAACTATTTGACAAAATTTTGTAGTTTAGAAGTTATTTCGTCAGAAGCTACAGAGTGACAATGGACAAATTCATGTTTTATAAGTGCCAATACACGAAACACTCAGCTTTTTACTTACCCTCTCACTTCTGCTGCTGATATATATACATATTACATATATGTGTAAAAATATCTCATCACGCAATCGAACCAATGAAAGAGCCTCTACCTGGTCGCTTGACACGCTAAAAATAGCAACCAAAGTATTCCCTTACCTAAATCACATGCCCATTGTATGTAATGTCCCAGATTATCCCTAAAAAGACGGTTTGCTGAAGGCTGGAATGTCTTTGATGCTAGGTTTGCAGTATCAGGGTTGATTTGAGGCTAAATAACAATAACATTATGTTAAATTTCTATATTAACACCCACACAATTTTTACAAAGACAAAAAGCAAAAAATTTGATTTTTTGCATGGAATTAAGTACCCTGATCTAATATGCAGAAAATCCCTTATTTTGGTTCAGAAAAAATGAGGTAGGGGGTCCCCTCTCCAATCCCGGAATCATCGGAAATTTTTTTCGTTGAATTTTTTTTCGTTGACCTCCAAATATTGCAAAATTAGGTTACTTAAGGTGAGCCTGGTAACTGATGGTTTTGGGGTTTTGTTGTTTGTAACTTTTGGTGAGCCATGGTGCAACCAACAACATGGTAAAAATCCCTGCCATTAATTTGTTGTGAATGAGTAATATCAAATAATTAAATCACAACATATATTTAAATTAAACATGAAAATAAATTGAAATATTATCATCATTTACATGGAAAAATTGAAATATTATTTTTCAGTATTTTATAAGGTAAAATTTTAAATTATTAATTGACACATTATTAATTATCTTATAACAGCAATGTCTGGAAAAATCATGGATTACAGAGAAAAATGTGAGCATGCAAAGTAATATTCTTAAGATTATAAACCTGGAAAATTACAGGACAAGTTATTACACCTGGAAAAGTATAGGACAAGCTATTACTTCTAATAAAGTAAAGAATAAGAAACTTTTTACTTAAAATATTGCAGCTAAAATTAAAATTTGAATATTAAAACTTATTTTATTATAGTTTACAAATAACACTATACTTATTTAAGTAGAATTTGGCTAATTTACTACCTTAAATATAGAAAAAAATGTCTAATTAGACAAACTTACAAATTACTTGAACAGTTTTGTACAATAAATTTAACAGATGGGAACTGTGAAGAGTGATAAATTAGAAGAACTGGCATTCTTTGCTGCAATATTTTAAGTAAAAAGTTTCTTATTCTTTACTTTACTAGAAGTAATAGCTTGTCCTATACTTTTCCAGGTGTAATAACTTGTCCTTTACTTTTCCAGGTTTATAATCTTAAGAATATTACTTTTCATGCTCACATTTTTCCATGTAATATATATATAGATAGATACCGGAGTAAGCGCATAAATGTGAAACAAGGTGGAAAAAAGAGTACTCAAATATCAGAGGTAAAGTAATATGCTTTATTTATGTAATAAGCTTTTAAAAATAAAGCATATATATAGAGATAGATAAATAGATAGACGGGTAGGTATATGTATTTTTGTATGTATGTGTCAGTGTGTATGTGTTTGTGCCTCATTATCTTGACATTGCGTAATTGTTGTAAATGAGTGTCATTTATTTCTAATACTCTGCAAAAGTTTGTCTGACCATGAGAAAGTATTATCATGCCTAGAAAGAGGTGAGGGTTGGCAACAAGAAAGTCATCTAACATTAGAATATCTTCCTTAATAAACTCCACCTGACCCATGCAAGCATGGAAAAGTGAATTTTTAAAAATGATGACGGTGTTGATGACGATGATGATGATGATGATGATGATGATTTCTCTTGTTTCTCATCACATTAAAATGGCTCTGATTTCTTTGGTGCAGAAACACTAGTAAGTTTCATTACCAGAGGGTAAACAAAATACTGATTTACAATAGTTTCCCACCAGCTAAGTTAAGGAAAGTGCATTTTCTTTCAGGCACCAGTATGCAATTCAATTTTGTTCAGTTGTGTAAAAGCCACAAACTTAGCCTTGCTTGAAAATGATAGGATATTGCTTTATACATTGAAAGAAAGAAATATCCATCTATCACTAGTTTAACTAAGCATGAGGTGTAGCTGTCTGTTCTAATCAGGAAGTCCAATATAAATATTGTATAGTGTGAGAATGAACAGAATACTGGTGCAAGTTTGCAGTGATCTTGTTAACAATCTATTTACTATATAAAAGACGTCTACTATCAAACCATTCCCATAGATTTTCTTCTAATAAAGGCCATAAACTTTATTTTATTGAGCTGTAATTCCACCTGACTTTTTTTTTCAATAGAAAATTTGAACAACTTTATCTTTTTCCATGATTGAATTACAAGCTCTTCCAAAACAGCAGTAAACTTTTAAATTCAGTTTTGTTTGGTCTGCATCCTTGGACTCAATAATAACTGATCAATCAGACATTAACAAAACCATAAAACTGATGATTGCTTGAAATAGGAAAAAAAAAAAAAAAAATTTTATAATAATGATGTTCTTTTTTTTTAACATTTCTAAAAAAAAAAAAATACTTATATTTTAACTGGTGTCCTTATGTTGACAACTTTCTTAATTCCAGCTATTGATGAAAGCTCTATGTATTCACTCAACCTGTTAGTAATAGCAGCCAAATCTCTCTCAGATTACTCCATACTGACTTCAAAGAAGAAAAAAAGATACATTGGATAGTGTGTCCTGAGTGAACTGTGTCTGAGAGAAAGGTAGGAGAGATATAATTAGAACACCTTTGATTCTTTTTTATTATCATGTCCATAGAGCAGCAGTGAAATGATTAGGTCATGATGTGAATGCTCTTTTCTTGATCCCCTTCTCTCTCTCTCTTGGAAGAGAGGGGGGAGGGGAGAGAGAGAGAGAGAGAGAGAGAGAGAGAAGCACAAAATTGATACTAGTGTTTGAGTGATACTATCAAAACCCTGAAGAGATGAAAGGCAAAACTGACTTCAATTCAGAATGTAGAAAGCCAGAACAAATACCACAAGACATTCGATCCAACACAATAAGGCTGCCAGTTTACCATTTAACCTTTAACCATAGATCTGCCTGATTAGGACTGACTTGGAGCTAAGCTACAAAAACAACAACTTTTCTATTTTGCATTAATGCTATGTACAAATGGCTTTTTCAAATGTACCACCTTTGTATTTAAATTCTGTAATTGACTTAGTCACAAATTATTTGTCATAAATTATTTGTCACAAATTATTTGTCACAAATTTACTATCATCATCGTTCAACGTCCGCTTTCCATGCTAGCATGAGTTGGACGTTTTGACTGAGGACTGGTGAACCAGATGGCTACACCAGGCTCCAATCTGATTTGGCAGAGTTTCTACAGCTGGATGCCCTTCCTAACGCCAACCACTCCGAGAGTGTAGTGGGTGCTTTTACGTGCCACCAGCACAAAGGCCAGTCAAGCGGTACTGACAACGGACACACTCAAAATGGTGTATTTTACGTGCCGCCTGCACAAGAGCCAGTCCAGCAGCACTGGCAACGATCTCACTCGAAAGTCTTTAATTAATCTTGCATCAATTTGGCTTACATATTCTATTTTACTCAGTGATATGTTTCAGTAATTGGACTGTGGCCCTGCTGGGACGCTGCCTTGAAGAGTTTTAGTAGATTGAATTGACCATAGTTCTTAAATTGAATGTCTGATACATATTTTAATGATTTCTATTTGTTGCACTGCTAAGTTACAAGACATAAACATATAAACACTATATACAAATATAAACAAACTAACACTTGTTTTTTATTAACGTCAAAATGTGTTTTGTACAATACAAATAAGATGATATTTTTCTGAATGTAGAATTCCTGTTAGAACAACAGAAATATCTTTACAAAGTGGAATGACTTGTCAACAAACAGCCATGTGACATAAACCCACATCCCCCAAGCTGAGTGCTTTACTCTTAAACTAGACTACCTTCTGACAAATTCATCTGCAAATTTAGACACTAAATAGCTAACTGGTGGCTGTTTGCTGACAAATTTTTTCTGCTTTGTAAGGGTTATTTACTCAGTATTTCTGCTGTTCTAACAACAATTCTGTGTTTGATAAAATATCATTGTATTTGTATCATATAAACACTTTTTTGAAGCACTGTCAATGTAAAAGTACGCATACACAAACTCAAGTATATTTGATGTGTTTCTGTGCATCTTTTTGTAAACTGGCTTCATCAATTTCATTCACTAGCCTAAGCATCTTTGAGGCTAAAAGAGAAGATTCCATGCAGCAGTATCAAACCAAAGATCAAATGGTTGCAAAAGGAACTTCTTAAATGCACAGCTTTGCTGTGCCTTTATAATTTTTGCTAAGTATTTAACTGAAATTCTTTGGTATAATCATTAGTTATCATTCAGCAAACACAGCTACATTTTAAAAGAGGTCACAGAGAATTGTGTCTTCCTCTGTCACTCAAGCCACTGTAGTGAAAAAGTACATGTTACTGCTGCCATTTGTTTGACCTTGATGGTTCTGTACCAATAATCTAGCAACATTTCTGCAGTCAATCTATCTTTCAGCTATTAATATACTATCATGGCTACTTCCTGTCCACTTCACTCAGGGAAAAATTTATATCTATCATCTTTGGCAGCCGCCATTATAACAAATTTATCAGTGAAGAAGCCTCTGTGCGGTCAGTCAAGTAAAAACTATCTCCCTCAAGACAAAAAAAAAAAAAAAAATCGAATAAGAAAAACAATAATAGCAAAAAAGCACTTAGCCATCTTTAAAAAATAGGAGACATATAAGATAATACAATTGTGCATATCTCTGAAAATACAGGATAATCACAAGTGGAAGGCCTGTGATCATACATCTGTTCATTCAAATTTGACCTTTGGTTAAACAACAGCAGCAGCAAATGCATCTGTCTCTTCAATTCTTTTCCCTTCTTTCCTTATACACGTCATTAGATTTCTATACATACATACCCTGTTCTATGTTCTTTGTTTTTTTAATGCTTGAACTAATCTGATTTCCTGATAGGAAAACTTTGATTTTGTAACAGTCAATGGAATTGATACCACCTTTTTAAGATGTGTGTGTATGGGAGTATTACATATCATCATCATCATCATCATTTAACGTCTGCTTTCCATGCTGGCATGGGTTTGACGATTTGACTGAGGACTGGCGAACCAGATGGCTGCACCAATCTCCAATCTGATCTGGCAGAGTTTCTACAGCTGGATGCCCTTCCTAACGCCAACCACTACGAAAGTGGGTGCTTTTATGTGCCACCGGCATGAGGACCAGTCAGGCGGTACTGGCAACGGCCATGCTCATATATATATATATATATGTATA
>NC_068981.1:147665241-147667425 GCF_001194135.2 Octopus bimaculoides
TATATATATATATATATATATATTGAAGCTTATGGCAATCACTGTGCTATGACTAAGGAAAATAGTCTAATAAAGGGGCATATAAGCCCACAACAGAAAAAGGAAGGCTTTCCTATCCATGTGGGACTCGTATCCATATCCCTCCTATGTGGTTAGGAAAGCCTTCTTTTATCTGTCGTTGGCTTATATGCCCCTTTATTAGATTATTTTCCTTAGTGATTGCCATAAGTTTTAAGCTTATATAAATACCATTATTATTATTTACAGGATTGTAAAACATGGCATCATATATTAAAACTATTCGCACTGAAATATATATATATTGTTGATGTCATAAGAATTTTATAAACTTTTGAGAGAAGGTGAAATAATTCATTTTTGGAATAGTATATCTTGAAGCACACACATGAAGCTATAAGCAATAACATGTAAGCATTCACATGCTGTTCTTTTACAGCTGTGTGTGATGTACTTCAAAAACCATTATTCCAAAACACACACACACACACACATATTAATGTATGTGTTTCACTCCACGTGTATTACATGCGCTACTAATAGTTTCACATACATGACAAGTACATTCATCAGCCACTGATTATTCTATGAAACCAAGAAGTTTAAATAGAGGACCAGGCAAGAGGCAATTCTAAAGCAGCTCATATATAATGGAAGATTCCACTACAAGTGAGCTACTAAATTGAACCGATGCAGAGTGTTAAGATGAATTTAAATAGAAAATAAACATAAAAAATAAAGTAAAATGATAGTCATAAAGTATAAAAATTAAATTAAATTATCAACGTGTCAATGTATAAAAATATGAAAATATATATAGATCTACAGATAATCCAAAGGCTATACAAATATATACAAATACATAAGCTATATATAATACATAAATTACACAAATACATAAAATACAAATAAATATACATAAATTACATAAAATTATAAGTGGGAAAGCTCTATGGTGTCTTATAAAGATCTATAATTATAATATATAAAAATTATAAAAGGAATATGAAAGGATGGAAAAAATATAATGTAAATATAGATATGAGATATAAACCAACACAATGAAAGAAGAAACTATATTTATGTTCCTGGGCGTTATAAAGAAATGTAGAAAAAAATGTAGAAGAAAATGACCAACCAATCGGGAATTGGTGGAATCTTCCAATTTTTAAAGATATATTTGCTCAGCTGAAAGAGCGCAGATCTTATTTAGATCCGAGATTCTGAACTCGATATTGAACTCAAGATCAGAGATTTTTAGTGGATATAAACAAATGGTTAAATATATCTTAAAAAGTTGGAGGATTCCACTGATACCTCATTGATTGGTCATTTTTTTCTACATTTTTCTACATTTCTTTATAATGCCTAGAATTATAGATGTAGTTTCTTCCTTCATTGTGTCAATTTATATCTCACATTTATATTTACATTATATTTTTTCCAAATTTTCACATTCCTTTTGTGATTTTTATATATTATAATTATAGACCTTTATAAGACACCACAGAGTTTTCTCACTTATAATTTTATGCAATTTACATATATTTATTTGTATTTAATGTATTTGTATAATTTATGTATTATATATAGCTTATGTATTTGTATATATTTGTATAGCCTTTGGATTATCTGTAGATATATATATATATATATATATATTCATATTTTTATATATTGACACGTTGATAATTTTAATTTTTATAATTTTTAAAGTTTATAACTTTATCATTTTACTTTATTTTTTATGTTTATTTTCTATTTAAATTCATCTTAACATTCTGCATTGGTTCAATTTAGTAGCTCACTTGTAGTGGAATCTTCCATTATATATGGGCTGCTTTAGCATCGCCTCTTGCCTGGTCCTCTATTTAAACTTCTTGGTTTCATAGAATAATCAGCACCTGATGAATGTACTTGTCATGTATGTGAAACTATTAGTAGCACATGTAATACATGTGGAGTGAAACGCATACATTAATATTGGACTATCATTAGATGGAATACTCTTCTTGTTGCTCTGTTTATGCAGCTTAATTTACTATATACATACATACACACACACACACACACAGATATATACACACATATATATATAATGTGTATGTATATATATATGTGTGTATATATATGTATGTATATGTATATATATATATATATAATATT
>NC_068981.1:147667530-147676449 GCF_001194135.2 Octopus bimaculoides
TAAATATAATAAAACGATTACACGTGTTTCATAACCAATTTTCAAATAGAAAAGAAATTTAAATCGATTAAAATCAATTGAAATTATCGAAAATAAGTTCTATTCAAAAATATAGCTACTCGTCAGATCGTAAGTAGAACAATAATTAGATATATATCTCAACCAACAATAAGTACCAAATGAATTAATATGAAATACTTATTATATAGAGATAGAAAAATTATTTAAAAAATATCATAATATCAAAATAATAACCATTCAATAATCATCCCTTCATCCATAATAATAACATGTATATTATATACAAAAAACATCTTACCTAAATTATCATTGTTTTAAATTATCATATATATATATATATATATATATGCATGTATATGTATATATGTATGAATATATATATGTATGTGTGTGTGTGTATATATATATGTATGTATGTATATGTGAATGTATGTCTTCATAAAGATGATAATCATCAACATTTTTACATCTGCTTTCCTTATTCACATGTGTTTGATGGGTCAGGGAAGTTTGGAGTTCTTATTCAGGGTTACTATCATCCTAGATGGGTCATGCATTTTATTTCTCACTTGCATGAGGAAGTGCTTCTCTGAAGACCTTTGCATTTCTATGGCTGGATGCCATCCCTTACGTCAACCATTTTTTAGATAGTGCTAAATGCATTTTATCAAGGTACCAGGACTTGAAAAGGTATCATATTCTCAACAAGTCCAAACAGTTCTTTTGATCCTATGTCCCTGCTCCACTTGCCAATCACTTTATAAAGTATACTGGGTGAATTTGATAGTAACACTCACATTAATGGGGTTGACTTATATCCAATGAGAATAAATAGTCCCTTCTGACATTAAAAATTCTGCCTCAATTTCCTCTTATGGAAATTGCTAATATGGAGAAACATATATTAAAAGGAATGAACAAACAGATGCTGATACTGATACTGATGATGATGATGATGATGATGATGATAGTAATGATATTATGCATTATAGCAAGGTTGTGAGCTGTCAGACTCATTTGCATGCTGTGCAAAATGCTTAGCAGCATTTCATTCATCTCTACATTTTGAGTTCAAATTCCACCAAGGTTGATGAAAACTGAAAGAAGCCTTTCTGGATTGATAAAATAAGTACCATTTGAGTATTATAGTTGATGTTGTCAACTTAGCCCCTTCCCCCAAATTTCTAATCTTGTGCCAAAATTTAAAACTATTATAGCATAAGAGCAAATAGCTTATTTATATGAATCACACACACACAAAAAAAAAAAGATGTGCAATAAACTACATGAGATATCCTACCTCTAAGTTCAGATATTCATCATCATTCATCATCGCTTTCTTTTTTTCCCCAGCTAGTATGGATTGGACAAGATGTTTTGAGGTAATATTCTGTTGCTGGATGCCTTCCCTCACACCAACGCTTGCATGTTTTTAAGTAAGGTACAGGGTATGATATAGAAGCCTCCCATACTGACCATTCTTGATAAGCTGACCATTCAAAAGCAAACACACAATTTGCACCTATCAAAATCATAATGGTAACTGACAAAAAAAAAAGGAAAAACAAATCTAAAACATTAGCTACAATGACTTCATTACCACCTGCCCAGATTCACTAAAGGACCCCCTTTCATCATAAAGGACTATGGGATTGCACCTAAAAAGTTACCCTCCAAGGCACAAGTTTGGGCAAGGTCGTCTATGAGTGACCGGCAGTCACCCATGCATACCAGCCTCCTCTCTCCATGCCACTGATGTTGTCCAAGGGAAAGGTAAAAAACCAATACAGCTTGGCACCAGTGACATTGCAACACATTTCTACAGCTGAGTGAACTGGAGAAACAGGAAAATAAAGTGTCTTGCTCAAGAATACAACACACTGCCCAGTTCAGGAATTGAACTTACTACCTCATGATTGTGAGCCTGACGCTCTAATCACTGAGCTATGCACCTTCACAGAAGCAGGAAAACCTATGGGAGTTTCTCTGCCACACTTTTTATTCTATTCCATGTCTTCACACATCAGACAACAAAGCTTCTGCTAAACAGTTTGCTTATGGAGGACAGAGACAGTGTTACTGTAAGACTGGGTGGTGTAATGTGAAGACATATGGACAAAAACACACATGCACACCTTCACATACATATATATGTGTATACAAATATATACACACATATATATATGCATATGTGTATACTTCTATATATGAGCACATGTGCCTTTTTTTTTGTTCTCATGTCTTCATACTGACGCCGCTTGGGCTGCAGTAAAGTTGCTTATTTCACCCATAAACAAAAAAATATTGCAACTTTGAGGTTCACTGTGCGAATGCAGAATAAAGTACCAAGGTGTAAACAACAACAAAGTTAACTTCAAATTTTAAGTTTTTATTTTCATTTTGTTTTGAATTTAAGTTATGATACATTCCATTATACTTCAATGATTCTTCATTTAATGTACCTTTCACTAATTTTAATTTACAAATCAATGTTAAGTAGAAATCTTTAAATGAGCCGCTATGAGCTAAACATAAGATGAGAACATCTTAATCAGAGTAGCATGGTATATTAAGCATTATGCTAATGTTTTCTTTTGAAGTAAGAAAAAAAAAGAATTTACATTTAAATAAAAGTTTTATTAGTATTTTTCATTTGTCCATTTAATGAAATATACCATCCATATCATTTATTGAAATCAATAAAACTTGCCAATCCTATAAATATTAATTTCTAACATTGGCACAAGACCACAAATATTTTTCCGAGGGTGTAGATTGTATAAATAACCCCAATATTTAACTGGTACTTATTTTTATCAACTCTCATCATCATTTTAACATCCACTTTTACATGTTTGCATGGGTTGGACAGAGTTCACTGAGACAGCTTTTCTATTGCTGGATGCCTTTCTTGTCTCAGATTTCCACCTCATTCCAAGCGCAGTAATAATTCTTATTGGCCAGACATATTTTCACAGAATACTGGAAATGAATGATATTTATTTACAACAATCACAAGATGTAAAAATAAAACACAAACATATACACACTTACACATACATGGAACTGTGAAAATCTGTAAAACTTTCCAGAAGTTTATCATTTAAGTATATATGAGCATGTCTAGACATGCAACTATATGCATGAAAATACATACATAAAACAAAAGAAATAGCAAATGACATAGCTAAGATTAGTTAAGAAAGTCAAACTTCCATGTATACTTTTAGCAAACGAAGTACAATATTTGACAGAATTCCTTTAGGGATTAACTGGCACCGAAATTTCATTGGCATTTCAAGAGTGTTGCATGAAAGTTACCAGCATGTTGCAGAAAAATATCCTCATTTCAAACAAATATTTCCTCAGCAGCCTATTGTAGCCTTTAGATGGAATAAAAATATAAGAGATCTATTAACCTCTACTTCTGACTCCAAGAAAACTAACATTGGAGTTTCTGCACACTGTACCTTGAAAAACAGCCACAGTAGAGATAAACCCTGTTCTTTGTGCAACAACATGAGTCAAGTGGATTCCATCAGGAATCATAACAGAAATGTTATAATTTATATGGAAGGTGGGATGTGTAGAGATTCATTTGGTGTATGCAGCAGAATGCACAAAACACAACAGAACAATTAAACAAAAGAGTCAATGGGCACAGATAGGACGTTAGGCATTATAATAGTAGTTTGACAGAACTTGCGGAACATTTTGCATCAAATGGTTGCAATTTTGAAAAAGACTTGAAAGTGCATATTTTCAGAAAATATTCTGAATCTGATACACTTTCAGTACTCAAAATGCATGAGGAGAAATATGCCCTGGAGAAATGAATAAACTGACAGAAGAATTTCATCATATTTACACAAAACCGTTTGATTAAAAATTCCTTTTTTCTTTTTTTTCTCTTTTTTCTCTTTTTTCTTTTCTTTGTTCTTTCTTTTTCTTTTTTCCAGTTGTAAACTTGAAAATTGAAGGCTGATGATGTCATTCCATCAACATGGGAATGCTGGTTACCCTCATTCAGATATTGGATTTGAATTTCAATAATTTTGAATTTCTGTGTATCACTTTTCATTTTGAACTCAATAAAGCTGTCGAAATATCATTCAACCAATAAAATATCTATTGCGATTGCACTATGCTCTTCGTATTGTCTATTTTCCTTTGTGAAGAGTTATATCAATCCTTTTAAAATATTATCATTATCATTATTATCATTAAGGTGACTGACTGGCAGAATCGTTAGAGGAACAGAAAAATTGCTTTGTGGTGTTTCTTCAGACTCATGTTTTGAGTTCAAATTTGGTCAAGATAACGTTTACTTTTCATCCTTTTGGAGTCAATAAAATAGGTACTCATCAAGTATTGGAATTGATATAATTGACTAGCCATCTCCTACCAAAACTGCTGGCTTTATATCAAAATTAGAAATAATAATAATAATTATTATTATTATTGAATCTTGTATGAAAGCATTCTTTCCTTCTTTCTCATACCTATGACTTTATTTAAGGCATTACAAAAAATGAAATTTTCGTTTGAGTCCTTTCTAAAAATGATTTTAATTATTTGAAGAAAGCCTGCCTCTTATTCCCAGGAGTAAGTGAATATGTGAAATAGACAACATAAATGATTTGTTATTACAGACTATATTTTAGTTCACATGCTGACCACATTTTCACATTCAAAATACCTAGAGACACAAAATATTACAGTAACAAATGAGGCAAAAATGACAGCATAAAGATAAAGTACACAGTTAAATGAAAAACAAAGCAAAAAATAAAAACTAGCATTTCAATGAAAAATTAGCAAAAACATCTTTCAAACAGTCTAACAAATAATTTTGAAGAGAGTAACAACAACAACAATGATATTTGCATGTGGTCAGGTATTTTAAATTGCTCATGTAGTGGCTATGTTACAGTTGATATTTTATTTAATTTTGAAACAAACAGGATTTTTAGATTTAACACAGTTCCAAGGTAAAAAAATGCAGTTGGGAGAATTTTGTAAAACCAGACAGTATTTCTTTCCTGCAGGATCTGATCCAAGAGAGAGCAAAGAAAATTACATACATGTGTTTGGAAAGATTGGTACAAGATTAGAATTACCATTAAAACAATTACAACACTTCAGGTTATCTGGGGAGAAATTATCTCAATCATGAAAGGAAAATGTTATGGTACTGTCTGGTGCACTTTTAACAGTGAAGATCAGCCAAAACACAGGCTAAGATTATTAGATATACCTCTGTCCATACACTTGTATCATAGTATGTAGAGTAAAGAAATATAAGGGTGACTATAAGAAGCATTAGAGACAATGTGGATATGTGTCTGGTTGTCACTTTAGTATCACAGTATTGACAAGTGGTTAAAGCAGGGCTGAGAGGAAGCAACATATAGTCAAGGGGCATCAAAATGGATTTACAACTCCTAATGATCCTTGAAGACCACAAAGTCTTACTGGAACTATGCCCAGTTAAGTGCTGAGACAAATGGCATGAGATTGATGGTAAAGGGACAGGAAGCTTAGTTGAAACATACATTGCAACTAGTTTGAGATTTTTACTTTAAAGAACTAGTAAGACTTGAAGGGAAAGCTAGTGGTGACCAACCAAGGCTGCAGCATAAACAACAAATCCTAGATTCCAGAGCATCATTAATCATAGCTCCCAGAATGGCAGAGATAATTACTTTATGCTTAACCCTTAAAACAAAGGAACAAATACCCCATCTGTTAACAGTGGCAACCAGGAGTCATCACTGTATACCAAGGAAAAGATAATGGTGGCAGGGAAAAGTCTCCAAACAGTTAGGGAAAATACAAAAAGAAAAAAAATCTTCTAAAAGGAAAGTTAGTGCAAAACAACTAAAACAAAAGAAGAAATAATTTCTGCTATACAGCAATGGTGCCTCTTCCCAGAAGAATAGTAATGAGGATGAAAGGGAAGATGAAGAACTGAGATTCACTGTCCTTTGAAAATCAGACCAACAAAATAATGTTTGTGACACCAGGAATATTCCAATGAAATAAAAATAACAGAAACACAGTTAGGTTTAGAATATAGGAAACAAAAAAAAAAAAGACAGATTGTTAGTAAAGTAGTAAAAACAAAAGAAAGACATGTAATGTGCTAAAACAATCCTACTATGAAGGTGTGGATGTTTATTTACTCTGACTGAAAAAAATGTTAATAGGTACCTTTAGATGCACTAGACAACAATATAAGCATTGGTAAGTAAGTAAGGATATGGAATGCTTCAGCACAACTGAGCCAACAGCTTTTTTCATGCTTACTTCCTTCAATTAAATTTTATTTTAATTATTGCATGGCTTATAATACCTTTTATTTTTTCTGTGCAAATATTTGTACCTTTTACATACACACACACATACAAACAGCCACACCTATGTACATATTTCATTTAATTACATCCATTTTTTTCAAGCTTGCACAAGATAAATGAATATTTTATTGTAGCAGTTCTTAACAATCAGATGCATTTCTTGCCAATAACCTTTACCTGTTTTTCAAGTAAAAGATGGTTTTGAAGGCACAAAGCAAGCAGAAGTTTTGTTGACAGAAGAGCTGACAACAATGACAACACCTGTATATTGCAACTTTTTATTCAAGTGTAAAGGAGGAATGATCACAAATGAGCCAACACTATGAACAACTGAAGAATATTCAATTCAGTACTTTATTTTCTAGGAGCAGTTACCTGGTTACACATGAAAAAGAAGGGTCAGAACATGTAAAGAAACTAAGAAATAGTTTGTAGATATTCTAAAAAGTGATGCAATGAAGTATAATCAATTTTTGGAATAGAGGAGTTAGAGAAAAATATAGTTAAGACCAGTAAATGGTATCATAATGAAATGTTTGAATGCATAGCGTTTGTAGATGCTAAACCTAAAGAATAGAAAAACACAAGCAGGTCTATCAGATCACTTTTCTGACAGATACATCTGTAAAAAGAATTGTAATGTGTGCCCCAAACCCACATATCAAGTGTTGTTGCCTATGTATTCTATACAATCTCAAATGGGAAGCTGTCAAATGAGAAGTAAAGATAGAGGAGGTGAGAGAGGAAAAAAAGTAGAAGAACGTCTTCATTGAAGAGGCAAACACCATAAAGGCTGCAGGCAGAAGACAGAGTCTAAAGAAAAGTATCTGATATGACTCCTTTTATGAAGCAAAATACTCTCAGAAATTTCTTTAAGAAACTGACATTCACCAAAAAGTAAGCAGTAAGCCACCCCTCCAATTTAAATGTGCATTCAACATTCTTCTGCATTTTGACAGTGAAGAAAATATAGTGACTACAGGTGCTTTCTTATCAATTATGAATTTTGAATTTTTAACTGGTCTTCATCATTATCATCATTATCATCATCATCATTATCATTTTACTGTTCTCTTTTCCATGCTTGCATGGGTCAGACAGAATTTATTGAGAAAGCTTTTGTATGTTAATGCCAGATGTTTATGCTGGTATGTTTATATTAATGGCATGACTGTGTGGTTTAGAAGCTCGTTTCCCAACCATATGGTCTTAGGTTCAGTCCCACTGCATGGCATGGCTCCTTGGCCAAGTGTCTTTTACAATAGCTCTAGATCAACCAAAGCCTTGTGAGTGGATTTGGTAGACAGAAACAAGAAATTCATCATATATGTGTGTGTGTATGTGCATGCGTGCATGCGTGTGTGTGTGTGACCCTTGACTAAACCCTTTAAGGCCCAGCATGGTCACAGTCCAATGACTAAAACAAGTAAAAGATAACAGATTTCAAACATGAAATCATTTTATTTAATGCTGATAATTATAGTTGGGTCAAAACAGGCCCAAATAAAATGTTTAGTGTAAATAACCAGCTAGAAGAAACATGGAAGCAAAATACAAACAGCAAAAAAAACACATGTTCTAATACAATTACATCTGGAAGGAATATACAAAAGTATTTATCAAAACCATTATGTTTTTTTAGGTGTATAACAGATATATCTCTTTATGTGCAAGTGACAGCTAGTATATGTGAGAAAGTGTCCATTTGCAGCTTTGAGCAAAAAAAGGTAAGTTGAGTGATGAGAGAACTTGCTTTTTTTATGTGTAAATGTGTTTATATGTTCTATACAGTCCCGAATGACAACCTGTCATATGAATAAGAAAGATAAAGGAGGTGAGAAAGAGAAAGAAAAAGACAGTTAAAAAATATCTTCATTGCAGAGCCAAGTAGCATAAAGTTTTCAGGCATAAGATAGACTCTAAAGAAAAATACTCAATATGGTTCCTTTTATAATTCAAAATAGGTTCTGAGACTTCTTCATGAAATTGATAAACTTACCAAAAGGTAAGCAGTTACACAGGCCTAAAAGCATTACTAAAATAATCATGTTATTTGTTTACAAAAATTGCCGGCTACATTTGTACAGATGGCGTTATGTGGTCAGCAAGAGTGATATTATTATTTGAGCCAAAAATCAAGTATAAAATTAGACTGCAAAAGACCATTGACTTGATAATATGTATGTGTACATGTCAGTGTATGAGTGAGTACTGAGAGCGAGAAACAGACTAAGAAGTGGAGTAACTAAAATAGAAAGAGTTAAAATGGGGAAAAGTAGACAGAGCGATGCCTGTGTTTGGAAATTCAGCAGGATTAGCGCCTGTTACACATTTAATATTTAGTATTTCCCATGAGTGCAATAATGCTGGAATGAGACAACTGGGTACAGCTTTTTGGATGCTAGCATGGCTAACTGGACATAGAACCTGTTTTGGCAGCAGTACTTTTTGGCACTGGACACACACACACACAGAACTATACAGATAGATAGACAGACAAATAGATAGATAGGCATATATATATATATATATATATATA
>NC_068981.1:147678636-147695863 GCF_001194135.2 Octopus bimaculoides
CGGTTGCTGTTTTGATGACGTTCTTAGAAATTTCTTTTTGTGTGCGCGTGCAGTTTTCATTCTTTTTCTTCTCTAGCGTTCCAAGGCTAGGGAAGTGATATTCAAAGAACGGACTGGAACAGCGTTCGACATGTTTCCAAATGCCGAGAAAAAATTTATATTTCGACAGGGCTGGAACTGCCCCTAGGGGCCAATTCCTCCCTTCGAAAAAATATACAAATGAAGCTTGGGTGCTTCACACAGATTATATGAAAAATTTTTTAACAAATGTGGGCAATATAAGGTCAAAAAAATGTTTACCTCTGCAGCCGATGTAACAGCACGTCCGTCAGAAGAGATAGATAGATAGATAGATTGAGAAAGTGCGATAGAAATAGAGACAGAGGTGACAAGAAAAGGGACAGACAGAGAGAAAGAGATACATAATGTATTAATTGAACACAACTGACATAAGGACTTTCCCTCTCTTCATACATATAAAGAGAAATATACTCACACACATAAACAGGAAGAGAGAAAGACAGAAAGAGGGGGACAACAAGAGAAACAGTAACATGTCTGATGTCAAATAAGCCAGCATCAAAGAGGTGGTATCAAAACAGCTGTGTCAAAACATTTCATATCCAAGTAATGCTGAAATCCTTTAACATCATAATCACATCCTCCTATCATTTTTCAAATGCAGCTCAATAATTACTCCATACCCCATCCCTACATTAACCTTTAGCACTTAAACCAGCCATATCTAGCCCAAAATATTCTACATATTTTATGTGCAAAGAAGCTGGATCAGGCCTCTCACACATACCAGACAGTGTCATTACAAAATGTAAGCAATCATGTCATCAAAGCTATAAGACGATACATGACTAATTCAAAACAATGTGAATAAATAGGCATTATATTTTGACACAGTAATCTGAATGCTAAAGAGTTAATCATCTCAAAACCAACTCCCTAATTATCAGTTATATCAAAGAACATCAAATGCAAACTACACCCATCACAATCAATAATATAAACATACCAAACACACAGAAGACAAACATAATAGTTTTACCTACAACATTTCCACCATATTCTCAACATATATAGAAGATAATAAAGAAAACAAAGAGATGGATGGATACATTAAGAGCACTTAGAACATAGACACACTAAGAGTGCTCCATATATTTAGTCAATACAGTGAAACAATAACGCTAATGTACAAACAATGTATGAGATCTGGTATGGATTATTTCAATCCTACCTTCTCTCTACCTAACATCTCCATAACAGAGATAATAAACTACAAAGGAAACACAAGCCGATGAGGGAGCCTTTATGTGATTGTCCAGTATACTAGAAACAACAACTAAATCTCTGTCAAAAATTAAATTTATCCCATCAGGGTTCAGCCTAACATGCTCATTAGATAATGTAGTCCTAGATGTACGAAAAGATAGGAGGATCATGATAGGAATGTCTCTGATCAAAGTTGTGTTGGATCAGAGCTAACACAGGCAAAATAACTACAGTGGTGTTGGCAGTGGTGACAAAGGTAATGCTAAAAACAACAAGAAATAAGAAGTACATAAAACAAGACACTTCCCATAATTCCAATGTGCACACAGACCACCTATACTACAAATTGACATACTAAAAATTAGAAATTAAAATTCACCAGGGAGGAGAACAGTTACTGCTAAGGAAACTCTTGACTCAGCCATTACTATGACAACATCGTTGCTATCATTTAGAGCAGGGGATTTTGGAAACTGTTGATCATTTGACCTAATAGAAATAACAGTCAAATCTTCCTCAAAACACTCCTTACACTCTTAAATAAAGATAAGTGGTATCTAGATGACAGTCTAAATCAGATATTTTTTGAAAATGTTACTTGACAATCTAATTCAGATGTTTCAACATAAAAATAAATATTTAGATCTAGGTCAGCTCTGAATGAGAAGACATGATCAAAGCATTCCAATTGAGATCATCCCATCTGTTTTTAAGACAAAAATTTATCCTAGACTACATCATCCTATGTCTTTTTTCTTATAAAATAGTTTATGGTACCATATAAAAAAACACATGTGCAAGTGCCACATAAAAAGCACTCACGCTGGTGTCATGTAATGGGTACCTCTGCCAGCACTATGTATAAAGCATCCGTCCTGTGGTGCCACATAAAAAGCACCAGTGTGGGACATGTAAAAGGCACCCTTCCCAACCCATGTGAAAAGCACCTGTGATGGTGCCATGGACAGAAGCACCTGTGTCAGCACTGCACACTGTAAATGGTTGGTACTAGCAGAAGAATCCAGCTGTAGAAACCAAGCCAAATCAGACTGGAACCTGGTGCAGCTCTTGAGTTTGCCAGCTCTGGCCAAACCATTCAATTCTTGCCAGCATGGAAAACTGACATTAAATGATGATAATGATGATGATGATGATGATGATGATGATGATGATGATATAATGGTTTGAATAAGAAATTTTTCATGAATATTTCTTTGAGCTGCAACTCAAATTGTCATCATCCTCATTTTTACGTTCACTTTTTTTCATATTTGCATGGGTTGGATTAAACTTATTAAGGCAGTGTTCTATGCCAGGATTAAGTTACAAGCTGGCAGAATCATTAACACATCAGACAAAATATTTAGAAGCATTCCTTCTGTTTTTTTCGTTCTGAGTTCAAATTCCACCAAGGTGGACTTTGCCTTTCATCCTTTAAGAATCAATAAAATAAGTACTAGTCAATGCAATCAACTTTCCCCCTCCACTTGAAAATGCTGGCCTTGTGCCAAAATTTGAAACCATTCTATGGTTGGATGTCCTTCTTGTTGGATTATCATCTGATGTTTTTAAGAATTTCTGATACATACTGTTATCTTCAGAATATCCAACATTGAGATTCATTAGATAAAGTAATCGTACACATTCCTAAAAAATGACTGGATAATCATGGCTAGAATGCCTTTAATCATAGATCTGCTTGACCAGGACAAACCTGGAGCTAAACAACAGTAACTGACTCTATAAAGAGCATCAGCATCAGTATTCCTTAATCTCAGGTACACAATCCAAATTTTGCTTGCAAAGTCTTTCAGTGGGTTGCAAAGTAATTTTTGAAAGTTTTGACATTTGATCAGCCTCTTCCTCCTCCTCCTGTCCCTCTTATTCTTTATCATTTTTTTCTTTCTCAATGTCCATCTTTCATACTGGTATGAATTAGATGGTTTGATAGGGTCTGATGGGTGTCATGCTTCAGAGTCTGTTTTGACATAGTTTCTATGGCTGGATGCCCTTCATAATGCCAACCACTTAACAGGATTTACTCGGTACTTATTTTTTTATGATATTAGTGCTAGTGAGGTTGCCATGAAGTGTGCAAGACTAAGATAAACTTTGAGTGAGTGGAGTTACCACAGAGAGAGAAGTGGTTGTTATGCTAAGGGATGAGAGGTTAAAGTATGAAAGAAGGGGCTGGAGCAGGTTTGTTGTTGTGGAGGAGCCTTATGGCTATGCAGAGTATAGAAGAGGGTGTGGGAATAACCAGGATGGAGATGGAGAGTTAAAATAGGGATGAGATAAAATAGTGGTGATTGAAAGTGAAAAATATTTTGAGCTGTGTTACTGCTACATATGACTACTTCTTCTTCTTCTACATCATCACCGTTGTTGTCATCATTTTAATGTCCACTTTTCCATGATTGCATAGGTAGGATGGAATTTGATGTGGATATTCTACAGCCAGATGCCCTTCCTGTCACCAACCCTCACCCGATTCCAGATAAGGTAATGTTTCCCTATCACCAGACATGTCACAGAAAACTGAAAACAAAGAACACCACTTACATGATTGTGACGCTCACTTACAGCAATCTCGTGATGTCAAGGAGACAATAAAACACACACACACACAATGGGCTTCTTTCAGTTTCTGTCTATCAAATCTACTTGACTCGACGCTATATTAAACACTTGCCCAAAATGCTACACAGTGGGACTGAACCTGAAACCGTGTGACTGGAAAACAAACTTCTTGTGACACATCCATGCCCATGCCTCAGTAATCGTGCTATTTGGTAAACACTAGAAATCTGTCTACTTCTTTGATTCCAAAATAATGAACAGGAAATTACAGTTAAAAATTCATCAAAATATGAGCAGCCAGAATAATAAGGCAAAAGTTGACTTTGTATTTGTTGGTGTCTTTATTTCTTGTTTTTAATGTTTAACCTATAACATATATTGTTAATGTCTATTTTTTATATGCATAACTGATTGATTTCTTTAAATATATATATTTAAAAGAAAAATACTCTGAAATGATGATAAATAAACTTTTATTTGCAAAGAAGTGAAGTGTACAAATTTTTTTCTGTAATGCAGGCATCAGTGGCGTCTGCAACTCCTAATAAAATATATATGACTAACATTATCTGGTATTTTTTAATAAGGATTTGGCATCATTGTTGTTGTTATTGTCGTCGTTGTTATCATCATCACCATCACCACCACCACCACCATCATCATCATTTAACATCCACTTTTCCATGCTTGCGTGAGTCAGGCAGAATTTGTTGAGGTAGATTTCCTATGGTTGGGTGTTCTTTCTATCACCAACCCTCAGCTGCTTTGGAGCAAGGTAATATTTCCCCATGGTCAAACACGTTCCACAGAAAACTGGATACAAAGTACCATGCAGTGGAATTGAACCCGAGACCATATGGTTGGGAAGCAAGTTTCATAGCTACAGAACCACACCTGCACAATTGAGTTATTGGTTTATTATGTAAAATTAATATGGCAACATTGTTGTGTAGCTTCTTTACTAATCTCAAAGTCGAAAGCAAATATGTGACAAATGGAACTGCCAAGGCTTGTCTCATTTAAATTTATTTTGCAGGTATATTATTACGTTATACTAAGCCTTATTTTAGTAAAAATTTCTTTAATATATAACAGCTAATTGTTATAGCCCATAATGTCAAAATGTGAATATAAAGACAAATTTTTAAAATTGATTTCAAATTTTGGCACAAGGACAGCAATTTTTGGGAAGAAGTAAGTCAATTACATTGACCCTGGTGCCCAACTGGTGCTTATTTTATTGACCCCAAAAGAATGAAAAGCAAAGCCAACCTCAGCAGAACTTGAACTCAGATTGTAAAAGACGGATGAAATGCTGCTAAGTATTTTCACCTGGCGTGCTAACAATTCTGCCAGCTTGCTGGCTTACAAATTTTGAATATTCTGTTTTTCATAACTGAACAATAAATGGGCAAACCTCAGTGTGTATGTTGTGAAGTGTTAAGATTCAGTGAAGAACAACATACTTAATAAGCATTTGGGGATGAAACAGGTATTTTGTCAGAAGAAGAGTATTTGAAAGAAGAGTACAAGGTAGTAGATGCCAACAACTGGGTAGTTCAAAGAATGATACTATACCCAAGTAACTAAAGCTATAAAAAATAATTTCAAATTTTTGGCACAAGGCCAGCAGTTTTGGGGAAGGGGGCGCATTGACCTCAGTGGTCAATTAGTACTTATTTTATCGACTTCAAAAGGATGAAAGGCAAAGTTGACCTCAGAACACAAAGACAGACAAAATGTCACTAAGCACTTTGTCTGTTGTGCTAACGATTCTGCCAGCTTGCCACCTTGATAAAGCTAAAATAATAGCATGTAAATATTAAGTTTACAAAAATCTGTGAATGAAAAAGTCAAAGCTGCCTGTTGGATTTGAACCCACAATTTCTATAAACATGACATTCTACCATTGGATCAAAACAATCCTTCAAATTTCTTTATCGATTTTAATAGCTTTGTTCTTTCCAGTGAGAAGTGTATGTTGTTTACATCCCAAGAATTTACAAACTTTGAGAGACATGAAATATTTAGGTTTTAACTGTGGAACTTGAAGTAGATAAAGCTTTAAATGATAGTGCGTCAATAGTGAGTTGGAAAAACCCTTTGGATATCAAAAATTGAAGATTGCCTGTGTCACAAAACAAAGCAAAACTATATTACTGCATACTATGTTTCATTGGGCATAGCAAAATCTAAGAAACCCTATACAATTGGAGAGGGCTTTGTAAAACTAACAGCCATTGATATGGTCTGCATTACATGTGAAGATAATGTTGCAAACAAGTTGCAGGATATTCCATCATCAGATGATATGATCTATAATCATATTGATGTTATTTTGAAAGATCTTAAACAACAATTGATTTCTGAAATATAAGCAAGGGTAGTTTTAGTAATCAGTTGGATAAATTAACATACATGTGAGTAAACATATCCAATGTGAGGTATCCAATGGCTGGTTTATGGGTAACTTTCTAGTGAAAAAAGGTATGGAAGATGAGTTTTTATTCTGCAAACCATTTTCTACTTCAACAACTGAAAGTGGTATTTTTTAAAAAAGTCAGTTCCATTATTAGTAGAAAGTAATAAAGCTGGGATGAATGTATGCAGCAATGATGTGCCAGGAATGCTTGGAGCCAGTGAGTTTTGTGAAATAATAAGGGAAATTAAATTTCATGTTCAAATTGTTCAATGTTTTTATATTGAGAGAAAATTTTGCTTCAGAAAGTATATAATTGAAATTGGGTTTCAAAACGAATGATACCATTTAAATCGTAAATTTTATAAGTAGAAAAAAATCTTTTGATGAATTTAACTTTTGTTTGTCAACTGGATATGAATAAGAATATTTGCTATGTAATTCAGAAATGGTTGGTTATCTTGTGAAAAAGTTCTGCCGAGAGTTATATCACTATAAAATAAAGGCGATCAACCCTTAAATTCAAAATTTCCAGATACCTAGGGGAAACTTCTGTTAGTTTATATTTCCCATAATTTTTCTAAATGGAATGATTTAAATATTCCTCTACAAGGCTATGATCAAGCAATTATTGGTTTCGTGCAGAAAATGTGCTTAAAGAAAAGCTCAAGGAAAATGATGGAAAAACTATGTCGTTTCTAGCATTCAATAGATGATTACAATAATAATTTTAATGACAGAATATTTTCAGTAAAAATAATAACAGAATTGAATTTACTCCATTTCTATGAAAATATCAAATCAGTGCCTTTTGTTGAATGTTATTGAAGGAAAACCAATTGTTGAAAATGAAACAGCAAAAGAACTTCTTCCATTTGCTATAATACATCTATGCAAATTGGGGGTTTGAATCTGATTAGATGCATAAACCTAGCTAAGAAACAAGCTGCAACTGAAAGATGACTTAAGAATCAGCTTATTATAAATGAAACTTAGACTGGAAGAGTTTCCTAAATTTCTCCAAAGTAAAAATTCTCATAAAATTGTATAAATGCGCATATTATATCATGTAAGAATATGAAAAATGAAAACATTACTGTAAACTGAGGGAATGGTGAGCATATAGAGAGTTAGCATATTGGAGCATGATGTTTAAGTTATGAATCCAACTATTTTCTGATTAATAACCTAAATCTTTATATAATATTTTAAAATTCCATGGTGTCTTTTTACAATATTGAATGTTACTAAATTGCCACAAGCCAAGCTATTAAATGGTGAATGTTAGGCCATGCTCCGTTTATGCATAGAAAACTTAAATAATTTTCACGAGGCTTATCAATATCTACTTTCATAAAATAAATGGCTTTGGAATATAAATTTTGTAAGTCTCTATAACAGTAAATTTAATAGACTATTCTCAGTTGCAGATTCAGTTTTCGAGCAATAAAATTTAATTTTCAATATTTGGTAGAGTTACAGAGAAAATCAGGTGAAATCATCCACCATTTTGCCATAAAATGGGAAAATAGCAAATCACTAAATACAGAAAAAACAGCATCACTTCCTTAATTAAATACTAAATTACTTCTCACTATAATTACTCATCTATTAAATACATTAAAAACCAACCTATAGTGAATAGGATGGATACAAGTTATTATTGTTCTTTTTTCATTTTAGGATATTTTTATTTCAATTTTTGGCTTACTATGTTTGAAATTGTAACTTGTTGGGTTGCTAGGCAAAGAGATTAAATACCACTACTTGTCATAGTTATTTGACCTGACAGAAATAGCTGCCAAATTGCCATCTTAAATAAGCTTGAATACACAATGTCTGAATTAAAAAAAAGATCAGACAATCATGCCTGGATTGCTTTTGATTATTGGACAATTAGCAACAGGTCTATCATAGGTCTGATCAATCAAGAATGACTGAGGTTAAAGAACCATAGAAACAGCAATAACAATAACAACACAAAGGAGTCTCAATGTAGTTATTCATCCTACCAGAAATGGTAGTCGAATCTCACTTAAATTATGCTCTACTATTGTAAAATAAAAGGCCATGTTGAATGATGTGATCTTAGATACAAAGTATCTGAAAAACAAAAAAAGATGTAATGTTCATGGCTGGAATGTGCTTTGAACATAAGTCTGCTTGATCAGAGCTGGTATGGGGCTGAACAACTCCTGCTAAGAGTCTCAATGTAGTCACTTGATCTGGTAAAAACAATAGCCAAATCTCCTTCAAATAACATCTTACCATCTTAAAAAAACAGAGTATATGCGAAAACAAACAGAAAAGTCATAACTGTAACACTTTTGGTCAAGGATCTACTGGATCAGAGTTGACCTGTAACTAAACAGCAAAAACAGCAACTGTGACCATCACCACCATCATCATTGTCAGCGTCACCAACAGTGTTTCTAATAAACAAAATCTACAATATTTTATTCCTTGTCACCATCACATGCTACAGTATTTGGGTCAAAGTTATTTGTGGAGCTGATGGTGGTTGTGATAAGGAGAGGAGGAATATATAACTGCACTGGTTCTTGTTTGTTATTTCTTAATCACTTCATCATATTTTTCTTGCTTTTGGTTGTTGATTGAATTTGATGCTGACCATCTTCTTCAGTTGTGGATCATTTGATGACTGCACATCTCAATCCATTATTTTTCAATTATAGCTCCTTCTTAAAAAGCAATAGTAACACAAGACACAGCTGCATGGGTGTGAGTGGAGAATTGCAACTGCTGCACCTATCATGTGCCCTTATGACTAAAGAAATTACTGAAGAAGTGGTATTTCATCATATCACAGATGTGTGTGATATCCCAACTGCCACAGCACCAAGGTCTATCCCTGAGATCAAACATTCATGAGTCACAGTGTGGGAGAATGTACAAGAACTTTAAAGCTTTGTATTGAAGCTGGGATACACACTTCCCAGTATCACTATCTTCACCACAAAGAAGATAGATCCACTTGTAATGGAGACTCCAAACAATTCGTTCTTTTCAGGGTTGATGAAATAAAGTATCACTCTATTACTGAGTTCAATGCAATCAACTAATTCACTCCACCAAATTACTACCTTCATTTGTACAACTATTATTATTATTATTATTATTATTATTATTATTATTGTTGTTGTTATTATTATTGCTATTATTATTACCAGCGTCGCCTTACTGGCACTGAAACAATATATATATATATATATAAAGTAAAGTCTATTTGCCAACGTAAAGAGGCAGTCCTGATTAAAATGGTGTTACTACCTTTTTTCAGCCCCAGGAAAACATCTTTTCCAGCTGGCTATCGACACACAACTGCATCCTTATACCTCAAACAAGGGACCAAATGTCTCCCCTCAGCCTTAAACAGTACCTGTGGACCAATGGTTTCTGGGTTATTTCTCTTCATTGGCACAGGATAACCATTGGCTAGAGGTGGTAGCACTAGGCCTTGCTTGAGGTATATAGTTTTAAAGTGACACACAGTCAAGACCTGGTAAGAAGGAAAACAATTAGTTTTAAATCTCTGAGTGAGTTGTGTGTTGATAGCTAACTGAAAAAAGATGTTTTCCTGGGGCTAAAAACGATAGTAACACCATCCTAATCAGGACTGCCACTTTATAATGGCAAATAGACTTTACTCTATTTACTCTGAGTGAGGACATTAGCTCCCTTGTTCGAGGTATAAGGATGCAGTTGTGTGTCGATAGCCAGCTGGAAAGGATGTTTTTCTGGGGCTAAAAAAGGTAGTGATACTATCCTAATTAGGACTGCCTCTTTACATTGGCAAATAGACTTTACTCTGTAATACTATTACTACTTATTTCTCACTCAGAGATTTAAAACTAATTATATTTCTCCTTATACATATATACATATGTATATTTATGCATGTGCACGTGCAACTGTTTTTGCTCCCCCACCATCACTTGACAATTAACGTTAGTGCATTTATGTCCCTGTAACCTAGCAGTTTAGCAAAAGAGCCCGATAGAATAAGTACTAGGCTTACAAAGAATAAGTCCTGGGGTCAATTTCTTCGACTAACAATCCTTTAAGGTGGTGCTCCAGCATAACTGCAGTCAAATGACTGACACAAGTAAAAGAATAAATGAATAAAAGAATGAGCACTGGGGTTAATTTGTTTGATTAGAACCCTTCAAGGTAGTGCTCCAGCATGACCAGAATCCAACAACTGAAAGGGGATAAAAGATTGTCTTTAAATCATAAAGCGTACTACACTGTCATACATTTAGATTATAGCTACGATATTGGCAAGGGATACAAAGACTTGATAAAATAAATTTTCCTCAGTAATAAAAGCTTAAAAGTAAGAAAATCTTATTAAAAGTAATAGAATCTTATCAAATTTTAAATAGTTTTAATTTCTGTTATCTAAATGAATTTAAGCGAAAAAGATAAGCTTGATTGGTGTTCGTTATGATTTTTGTAAATCTAGATTTTATCTGAGATATTATAACTCTATTCTTACATTACTGCATTTAAGTTTTATATTTCTTATTGACTTGTCATATACACACATATAAACTCAAACACGCACATACACACACACACGCGTGTGCACGCACACACTCGTTTATATATTTTCGAATTCTGTATAGATGTCAGAAAAGCATTCTTGTTAACCTGCAGACCTTTTGGGGTAAGTAAAGTGAATCATTAAAAACAACACCTGGCAGAGTTGGTTGGAGTTAAGAGAAGGATTTTGAGTTCAGTCCCAGGCTGACCAAAGTCTTGTGAGTGAATTTGGTAGATGGAAACTGATATATGAGCATGTGTGCATGTGTGTGTGTGTGTTCATGTTTGTGTCCTGATAACCACAGCTTGACAGCCAGTGTTGGTTTGTTTACAGTCCTGCAGTTTAGCAGTTTGGCAGAAGAAACTGATAAAATAAGTATCAGACTGCAAAAATAAGCAGTGGGATCAACTTGACTGACTAAATCATTAAGGATGGGATCTCATCATAGCTGCAGTCTAATGACTGAAACCAGGGATGAGGTAAAAACCTGTAAGTGTGTATATGTATATGAGTATGTGTGTGTGTTTGTCCCCCCCCTCCCCCACCACCACCACTAGACAACTAGTGTTGGTGCGTATATGCTTTTGTGACTTAGCAGTTCGGTAAAAAAAAAAGACTGATAAAATAATGACTAGGCAAAAAAGAAAAATACTGGGGTTGATTTGTTTGACTAAAATTCTTTAAGGCAGTGCCCCAGCATGGCTGCAGTCTAATGACTGAAGCAAGTAAAAGATAAATGGTGTGTGTGTGTGCATGCATGCGTGTGTGCATGCATGCGTGTGTGCATGCCATTTTTCATCACCATCATTTTTATGGTCGCTTTTCCATACTTGAATGAACTGGATGAGTTTTTCCTAACAACATTTCACCATTTGTTATAGCCCTTTGTCATCTTCTTTGTGAGGTTCAGCCTCTTGAGATTAGCTTTCATCACTTCTTCCAATGCCTTCCTTTTCCACATAATCCTTCCAGTTGACAACTCTTTACTCAACTTGTCATTCTCTACACACATCACATATCCTTACCACTACTGTCATTCTTTCTTTCATACTACATATAATTGTCTTCTAACCAGTCTTTTTCTCAGCTCATTTCAGTACAGTCATTTATGCATCCTAACATGCCATGCTTACTTTATTTCTTTCCAGCTTTCACACACATCCTTCACATTCATTGCCCATATTTTGCTACCGTGCAACATCACACTGTGTGCACAAGCATTATACAATCTGTCCATCACTTGTTGGAGAGAGAATTCCCTCATTGCCAGCAGAGGTAATAACAGAGCTTTTTCGACCTCATTCTTACTCTGTGTGCACATATGTGCATGCATGTGTGTGTATGTGTGTGTGTGTGTGTGTGTGTGTGTGTGTGTGTGTTTGCGTGCATGCATCTTTCACCAATGTACACTGATAAAAGATGTCAATATCAGTGAGAAGACATTAACTGGAGTTTTAAATTAAACAACTTATATTCATATCACAATATGTGTGTGCATGAGAGTATGTGGGTGTGTATGTGAGTGAGTATGCATGCATGTGGGTGTGCGTGTATTTATATGTATATATGACGGACTCTCCTATTGAAGATCATGTGTGTATGAGTGTTCAGTGAGAAAACAGAAAAAAGAAAAAAAGAAATATATACATATATAACAAAGATGTGGGAGTGTGGCTGAGAATTCCACTTCCCAACTACATGGTTTTAGGTTCAATAAATACACACACATGTATATATGTTCAGGTGTGGTTGTATGGTATGAAGGTTGCTTCCCAACTACCTGGCTCCAGGTTCAGTCTCACAGTGTGGCAACTTGAGCAAGTGTCTTTAACTGTAGCCACAGGTCAACCAAAGCCTTGTGAGTGGATTTGGTAGATGGAAACTGAAAGATGCCAGTTGTATATCTATCTATCTATCATCTATCTATCTTTCTATCTTTCTATTTATCTATCTATATCTATCTATCTATCTATCTATCTATCTATCTATCTATCTATCTATCTATCTATCTATCTATCTATCTATCTATCTATCGATCTTTCTTTCTGTGTGTGTGTGTGTGTGTGTGTGCGTGTGTCTGTGTTTGTCCCCCACTACCACTTGAAACTGGTGTTGGCATATTGACATTTCCATAAACTAGCAGTTCAGCAAAAGAGAATGATAGAATAAACACCAGGCTTAACAAAAAGATAAATACTGGAGTTGAGTAATTTGATTAAAAATTCTTCAAGGCAGTACCTCAGCATGACAGCAGTCTAATACACTCTCTCTCTCACACACACACACACACACACACACACACACAAGCAAGTGGCATATTTCCATAGTTTGCATCTACCAAATCCACTTGCATTGGTCAGCTTAAGGTGCCACACAGTGAGACAGAACCCAAGACCATGTTGTAACAAAGCAAACTGTATCCATACAATCATGTCTGCACACACACAGACGTGTGTGTGTGTGTGTGTGTGTGTGTGTGTATGTGTGTGCGTGCATGTATGCATGTGTGCATGTGCATGTGCATGTGTACGTGTGTGCTTGTGTGTGTGTTAAGTATTAACTCTCAGTGGCATGACAAAGTGTAAAATTCTTAACTAACACATTGAGAATAACTAACATATAAATAAAGAGTGTGGGAGTGGGGGAGAGAGAGAGAGATTGAGAGAGATTGAGAGAGAGAGAGAAAGAAAGAGAGGGAGAGAGTGAGGGAACGAGCATGATTTCATTTTATCTTTCTTATTGACATGCATTTAATATTTTCTCTCAAACGCAAAACAGTCTGGAAAATTCTCAGTTTACACAAAAAGGAGGATGATGTAATATTATATAAGTTCTCAGCTCTTAAACAGAGAGAAAGTGTGCGAATAACAAAAAAAAAATTGAAATGAAAAGAGAAATAGATTGTGTGTGTGAAGGAATAAGAGGATTTGTCTTCTGATAGGATATAGTTTACTCTTGTAACTGGTAAGTAATATTGAAAGTGTAACTGACTTAATACATTTCGGAAATAGCACGAATAGGTAAATTATATGGAAGCATGGATACCTTAAGAAAATATATTACTAACTACAGGTGAACTGTTACATAGAGTGAATTAATAATAAAACTTGGCACATCCCCTCATAAAGATTGCCAATTTGGCATAGTTTCTTATAGAAGATCTTTGTAACTTCTGCTTTAATTAGTTAGCAGTACTATTATTATAGGACAACAGATTGACAGAATTGACTGAGTGGAAACCAAAATGCTATATATTATTCTGTTAAATCCCTTTACATTCGGAGTTTAAATTCCACTGAGTCAACTTCACCATTCATCTTTCTAGGGTCAATAAAACAGAGTACTAGTCAAGTACTAAATTTGATATAATTGACTGTACTCTCCCCTAAATTTGTGATATTCTGTTTTTATAGACATCATTATTTAGTTCAAATTAAGCTGGTGAGCTTGGTAGAATCGTTAGCATGCTGGGTGAAATGCTTAGCGATATTTCGTCTGCTGCTACATTCTGAGTTCAAATTCCGCCGAGGTCAGCTTTACCTTTTATCCTTTCAGGGTCAATAAATTAAGTACCCATTATGCACTGGGGTCGATATAATCAACTTAATCCCTTCCCCAAAATTTGAGGTCTTGTGCTTCCAGTAGAAACGAATCACTAGCATGCTGGACAAAATGCTTTGTGGCATTTCATCCATCTTTACATTCTGAGTTCAAATTCCTCTGAGGTTGACTTTACCTTTCATCCTTTCAGAGTCACTAAAATAAGTACCAATGGAGTTGATGTAATTGACCTGCTTCCTCCCCCAAAATTGCTGGCCTTGTGCCAAAATTTAAAACCAGTATTTCTTCTGGCTCAAAGCAGTGAATTGGCAGACTCCTTCCTGCATCAGGCAAAATGCTTAGCAGTGTTTCAACCATTTTTATGTTCTGAGTTCAAATTCTGACGAGGTCGACTTAGCCTTTCATCCTTTTGGAGTCGATAAAATAAGTACCAGTTGAGTGCTGGGGTCAATGTAACCAACTTATCCCCTTCCCCAAAGTCTCTGGCCTTGTGCAAAAATATGAAGCCAATATTTCTTCTGGCGCTCGACATTCTGAGTTCAAATGTTACCGAAGACAACTTTGTCTTTCATCCTTTCAGGGTTGATAAAGATAGCACCAGTCAAGTGCCGAGGACAAAGTTATCAACTACTACCCTCTTGCCAATTGCTGGCCTTGTGCCAAAATTTGAAATAATTATTTCATTCAACTAAAAATTGAAATATTCTTTCCTTGGGTATTTTTGAAACACAGTCTAAAACCATTTCTGACATAAAATAGTGACGTTTTCTATTTCAAATATGAATTAATGAGTGGACTCTAAGTGGTTATTCAACCTGCTAGAAAGAGCAAGCAAATCTCTCTCAAATCACACTCCACCTTTTACTTGTTTCAGTCAGGGGACTGCAGCCATGCAGCGACACCACTTGGAAATGTTTAGTCAAACAAATTGACTCTAGTACATATTTTTCAGTCTAGTGCTTACGCTATTGATATCTTTTGCCAACCTGCTAAGTTATAGGGATGTAAACAGACCAATACTGGTTATCAAGCAGTGGTGGTGGTGGTGGTGGTGGGTACAAACATAAATATGCATACACACATATGGCAGGCTTCAAAATAGTTTCTGTCCACCAAATTCACTCACAAGGCATTGGTTGGCCCAGGGCTATAGTAGTAGACACTTACCCAAGGTGCCATGCAATGGGACTGAACCCAAAACCACATGGTTACAAAGTAAGCTTCTTAATTACACAGCCATAGAAAAGAGTAGATTTTCATTTGAAATTAGTTACATAATCATAATCTTCATCTGCCAACCTTTTTCAGTAACAAAGTTTCCAGATTATTCATTACTTTCTGTTACGATCACCTCTGCAGATTTTCTATAGAAATTTTGTAGAGATGACCTTAACATGTGGTTTAAGTGCACTGCTAACACAATAGTACACAGTACTGTTTTATAAAAATGTTTAATATACTTTGTAGCATATTATGGTTGCATAATAAAATACTGTGTGCTTACAGGTAACTAATACATTTTGTTGGTTGTTGTCTATAATCTTTCCATACTGTATTTTGCCTTCTCACATGGATAAAATAAGGTTTTATAATATTCAGAATCCATGAATATAACTGCATTCCCTTTATTCACTTTAATTGTCAATTTGTTATCATCATTTTTCAGTTCAGTTACATCTACCCACTCAATAATGCTGAAGTTTAACTTAATTCTTTGCCATTGTATGGAAAAAATTTCAAAATGTATTAAGAAATACATCAACAATGAGGTTCTATAGAATGCAATTTTGGTTTGATTATTGCATTACCCCAACATGGAAGGCATATATTACTTATTCAAAAAGACACAAAAACTGTTAACTTCACTTAAAGTGGTAAGAAACTTTCAAAAGAGCTGAACAGCAGAAGGTCTTCAGAGAAGAAACCTACTTCAGGCAAGTATTTCAGCTCTTAACTGCTATTATTTAGTGTTAAAATTTTCCTTGCATCAGTTGCAATCAGGTCACTGACAAATTTTCAATGACACCAAATACTGGTTTCAAATTTTGGCACAAGGCCAGAAATTTGGGGGGAGGGTGTAAATTACAATGACCCCAGTGCTCAAATGGTACTTATTCTATGAACCTCGAAAGGATGAAAGGCAAAGTCAACTTTGGTGGAATTTGAACTCAAGATATAAAGATGGATGAAATGCTTCTAAGCGTTTTGCCTGGCATGCTAATGTTTGTGCCAACTTGCCACCTTAATGACACCAAATAATGATAAACGTTTAAGCGAAGTTAACAATCTTCACCCAAAGAATGCTACTTTTGGGTGAAGAACAACTGCTGTTGTTCCTAACAAGTGACTGACAAACATTATTCTTAAGAAATTATTCCTCTGTGAGTTTCAATTTTCTACAAATATATCCATCCACCTCAGTTGCAGTATATAGAAAAAATTAACTGAGAAAAAATTTGATCATGCTGTCTTGATATTTCTGCCATCAATTTCTTTACTATATGAATATGTGTATATCTGCATATAGTGTGTGTGCATGTGTATGTGTGAATATATAATATACACAAATATGTGTGTGTATATGTATAATGCATGTATAAGATGAATATATGTGTGATGTGTGTATATGTATCTTTGTCTTTATATACACGTGTGTGTTTGTAAATTTGTATATATATATATATGTATGTGTAATGTATGTGTGTGTTCATATATATATTATATATATATATAAAATGACTACCTATATTATTTAAGGAGCAACACTTGTTAAATGTATGAAATTTCCTTGTAAAGTTAATCTGTGCAGCCAT
>NC_068981.1:147698107-147711241 GCF_001194135.2 Octopus bimaculoides
ATAAATAAATAAATAAATATATATATATATATATATATATATCATCATCATCATCATCATCATCATCATCACCGTTTAATGTCCGCTTTCCATGCTAGCATGGGTTGGACGATTTGACTGAGGACTGGTGAAACGGATGGCTATACCAGGCTCCAATCTGATCTGGCAGAATTTCTGCAGCTGGATGTCCTTCCTAACGCCAACCACTCAGAGAGTGTAGTGGGTGGCTTTTACGTGCCACCGGCACGAGGGCTAGTCACGTGGTACTGGCAACAGTCATGCTCAAAATGGTGCCACCTGCACAGGAGCCAGTCCAGCGGCACTGGCAACGACCTCGCTCGAATAATATATATATATATATATATATATATATATACACACTCATACACGTGTGTGGATGAATATGCATGTGTAAATGAGTGTGTGTATGTATCAGTATTTATGTTCACCTCTATAAACCTGTGTGTATGCTGGATCCCCTTAGGCCAAAATAGATAACTTAGTAATTCAATAAATAAAGATTGATAAAGTAAGTATTGTACTGAAATAAATACTGGATCAGCAAAAAACACTTGAAGATGATGCTCTGGCATGGGCACTGCCTAATGACTAAGTTAAAGGATATACCCAGCTAAAGAGTGAAAAATAAAAGAATAACTAAAGACCAAATTCTTTTTTGGAAATAACTACACTTAGAAGACTCTTGAGGAAATTCTCACTTAACATAACAGAATAGAAGTTAAGAAAAAGAAAAAAGAAATGATTGTGAAGATGTGAGTAAATAATAAATGAAAAAAGTTTCTTTAAATTGAAATCTACTGTTTGAATAAAATCTAAACTAACATTTTAGTAACTTTTCATTACCTGTAAGGTGTACTGTGAAATATCTTAACCAATCAATGATACAGGCCTCAAGGATTTTAAATCTGCTCAATAAGGAAAGTAATCTGTTATATAGGTATGTTTGAAAAGAGAAAGGAAACAAAGCAAAAAGAAAAACTAAAAAAAAAAAAAATGAAAAAGAAAAGCTATTATTTGCACTTAAAACATCTTAAAGCATTTATCTTTCAAATTCTCTTCACCATTTTTTCCTTCTCAGAAGCAGCATAAAATAAACTAACATGAGTAGTACAATATTTTGGAGATGTACTCGTCTGGCAAACAATTTAATCTAAGACTGTGTTAAAACTAAAACAATTACAGCATGCAAGGTACATATTAGTTATTCAAAAACACACAGAAACTGTTAACTTCTCTTAGACATTTATTATTATTTGGTATCAGCGGAACTTTGTCAGTGACCAGGTTGCAATTGATCTGACAAAAATTTTAACACCAAATAGATATTTAAGAGAAGTAAACTGTCTTAAGGTGGTGCTCCAGTATGGCTGCAGTCTGCAGTCAAAATGACTGAAACAAGTAAAGTAAAAGTCTTAATAGGCACAGGCATGGCTGTGTGGTAAGAAGCTTGCTTCCCAGCCACATGCTTCTGGGTTCAGTCCCACTACATGACACCTTGGCCAAGTGTCTTCCAATATAGACTTGGGCTGACCAAAGTCTTGTGAGTGGATTTAGTAGACAGAAACTGAAAGAAGCCCATTGTATACATATATATGTCTATCTATCTATCTATCTATCTATCTATCTATCTAACTATCTCTCTCTCTCTCTCTCTCTCTCTCTCTCTATATATATATATATATATATATATATATATATATATATTTGTAAAGAATAAAAAGTTTTGAATGGCACAACAATGCACTATAATATAAACAATAGGCTATATACCTGCCTCCTTTAACCTGGAACCAAGAAATTCAGATTACTTTTTCGACAAGTTTAAATCCCACACAAGATCATTCAAATCTCCCTGACTCAACAAATGTGGTTCACTTGAAGAACAGTTAGGCTCAAAGTCCATGTCTTCTGTTTCTTTCTCCACATCTTCATCACTTGATGTCGTCACCAAGTGTCATTTATTTTGGAGGGTCAGGTACAGGTATGTGTTGACTGTGAAGTACTGGTCTCATAGCAGATTGTACACTATAATATCTTACAGTATGCTTGGATTTTTGTGTTATACCTTGTATATTAATCATACAAAAGTAGCAATCTGAAGTGTGATCTTTGGGCTGTCTCCAAATCATAGGGATGACAAAAGGCATATGGTGTGAACCTTTGGTCCATGCAGTAAGAAGTCTGACACAGGTTACACAACACACATTAGGGGCCCAACTTTTATCCTGGTCACCAACTTTGCAGTCAAAGAAATGCTCATAGCATTTTTTAATTAATGGCGTGAAACGCCATCTTTGTGACTTGAATGTTAAGTCACCGCAAATATAGCAAAAGTTGTTTGCAATGTTTATACACATTAGAGTGTAGCTTAATAATACATACCTTTTTTACTTATTTTATCAATGGTTTTTTGCTCCTTATGGAACAAAGGTTATTGATTACTTTTCTTTAGTGTTCTCAACTTTGGCCCAACACAACCATTTTTATTTCTGGGTTGAACTGGTCCATATTAGTTTGGCTTCTATCCTTTGAACTGTCCAGCATAAGAGACCCAACCAGGAGCTTGTGCTCCACTGGCATAGCTCTCAGGGCCATTGAGGCACATGCATCACAACAGCACAGCAAGGACTGGACTTTGTAGCGAAATTGTTTTGAGTGACTATGTAGTTGTAAGCATACATAGATACTCCAGCAGAACATTCACGATCTGATAGCTGGGGCTGCACCAGCACCAGATTGGTACTCATTGTAGCTGAGTTGTTTGGAGCAATGTGAAATGAAGTATCTTGCTCAAGAATACAACATGCTGGTCAGTACATATATTTTGTAAAGAGGGCATAGTTGATTATATTATGCTTTTATTACTCTTTGGGAAAATAAAATCTCAAGTCAGCTTTGGCAAGATTCAAGCTCAACACTATCTTTAACATAAAGACTTTCCATAAGAAGATCAGATAATCCTGAAAAAACTTATAAAATTTCTTTTACAAACATCAATCGAATTGGTCAGTTGAGATGAATCACCATCCCTTACTTGCAATATTTTATATATTTTATTTATTTCATATAATAGATAGTATCCCAAGTTGGATATATATTTCCAACAAGCCAGTTATTTATGATGAGGAAAGTGACAAGGAAATGTTTGTGCAACTCAGGAAGAATATTGTTCAAAAGAACTGTTTTATTAGTTTTCTTTCCAATATCTACATCTTTCATCAATATACATCAGCAAATGATACATAGATTACATAGCAATACATACATGCATGCACAAAGAAGGCTTACACACAGTTTCTGTCTACTAAATTCTAGTCACAAGATGTTAGTCAACCCAAGGCTATGGTAGAAGATACTTGCTCAAGGTGATAAAGTGGAATTGAACCCAGCACCACGTAGTTACAAAGTAAACTTCTTAGTCAACGAGTCAAACTTTCATGCTTACTACTATTTTAGAAAATGTTTTGGAGACTCCCAAGATTACACAGGCAATGGAATGGTAACATAAAACAGTAGATGGGTCACCTGCCTATACACCATCTGGGGGGTGCAGGGCCTTCATCAGTCAATGTGACCATGTATCTTGGATGTATATATGCAGGCCTTGGTAAGATGCTGATGCATGAAGTCTCCCCTATGTGCCATTGATGTTTAACCATGGGCAAGGGCTCCTGATTGAGCTTGACATCAAGGTCATTGCAAGTGTTGCTGTCAGAACACAAAAAATCAGAATAGCTACTGCAGAGCATCCTGCCTGACCCTCTAGCAATTCTACCAATCTACCACCCTAGTCTAGTACTTTATTCATCAACCCTGAAAGCATGAAAGCCAAAGGTGGCCTTGGTGGGATTTGAACCGGGAGTTAAAACTAAAACTATGAGTCATCCTATCTAACATTTTAACCACTCTGTCAATTCACCACTTTGTACCATTTGTAGAGGACCTTCCCAGATCAATCCCAATGGCAAGTGCTTAACAAGGAAATCACCAAGGGTCATTCATTGACCTAATGGTATAAGGTGAAAGAATGCTCACATAAAACAAAGCACCAAGAAACAAGAACTTTGAAAGAAAAGTTTATATTTTTATCCTGGGACTCTTACTATATAGTTACAGAAGACCTTGAGGGAATAATCACAAATTTATTGCCATGAATATAGCACAAATGATGCTAATGACCAAGTGTTTGGTAATGAAGTTGTGTTACTACTGTTGCTAATAAAAGAGTAATAATTATCTCCTGAATTGTTTTACCAACACCCAACAGTGAGATTAAGACTGCAAATACAGTAGTAGTAGTAGTGGTAGTGGTGGTTGTAGTGGTGATAGTAGAAGTAGTGGTAGTGTTAATGGCGGTGGTAGTAGTGGTGGTGGTAGTAGTAGTAGTAGTAGTAGTAGTAGTAGTAGTAGTAGTAGTAGTAGTAGTAGTAGTAGTAATAGTAGTAGTAGTAGTGGCTGTGGTTGCAGGAGTGGTCTGAACCTTACAATTTCAATATTAGTGCAATTTTCTATTTTCACTAGCAAACATAGTTCTACTGATGTGGTTGGTGTTGAAGTATGATGTGAAGGTGGGGTGAGATAGGGGTTATTACTTTCAGGCCTCATAACAACAAAACAACATATACAACAAGAATAAGCCAACAAGGGTGCCTCTATGTGGTGATTTGACTTGATGGAAATAGTAGGTGAATCTCCTTCCACAGCTATACTTTATAGTCTCTGATATATTAGGTTGAAAAAGAAGATGGGGTGGTCACAACTGGAATGTCTTTGATCATAGTTCTTCTACATCAGGGTTGAACTGGGGTTAAACCATGGCCACAGTTACAATAGCCACAACAAGAACAAACCAAATTTACTAAGTTAGACCACATAAATAATTGTTTCTAACAGGCACAAAACCAGAAATTTGGGAGAGGGGATTGGTTGACTATGCTGACCTCAGTTCTTGACAGGTGCTCTCTTTTATCAGCCCTGGAAGGATGAAAGGCAAAACAGAATGCAAAAAAGCCTGAAAAAGTACAAGACATTTTGGCCAACACTCTACTTACACACCACCCTTAACATATTAATTATTTAAACAGGTCTACAAATCTCTTGACGACCTCTCTTCTTTAATATATGTTGTACATACACTTTTATCTTATACTTTAATATTTCAAGGATAAAACTGCTGGTCATCCATCATCAAATGGTGAACACAATCACTGTTTTCTTCAGTGGTGGCAGTTGCAGGACGTTCAGACCTTGGGTCATCTTCAAAACTCTCTCTTCCCCTCCTAAATTCAGCTGTCCACTCTTTCACTGTTGATAAAGCTGGAGCATCAACCCCTAATGTAGCAACCATGTCAGCATGAATGTCCTTTAGAGCTAAACCCTTTTTCTGTAGGTACTTGATAACACCACAATACCAAATTTTCTCCATTTTCAAGAGAAGCTGCTACTAGTTACTTTTGAAGTTTTCTCTGAACAGTCAGATGTCAGTTTTACTGGAAAGAAACAATGCAGTTATTAATAAGAAGAAGAGATGAAATTAATACGTGCATGATTTCACAGCTCTAGCATCACTCCTTTATAGTCAGTCTATGAACTTTTCAACTCACCCTTGTAGCAAGAGAAAATGGAGAATGGCAATGTGGTAACATTTGAATAGACATGTGGGGATGGCAATGTGGGGATGGCATGTGGGGATGGCAAAATGGAGAATGGCAATGTGGTAACATTTCAGTAGACATGTGGGGATGGTAGAGGTTGTGACATGTGCACACTGGTATTTTTACAATCACCAATCACATAATTTGCATCTGTTGTTAATTGATGGGTTTAAATTATAAATGAGGATGTCCTCATTAATTCTTGAATTTTTAATGTTCCATGCAGTGGCTCTGATGGTGACCATGATGTCTTGAGTGTGACATTTCTTCAGATGTTTTTTTAATGGAAGGTATACTTGCCTGGATGTGTTCTTTAATGCAGATGCCCAATTTGTGGATAATATTTGCTATGTAGGATCCAAAACATTTATTGTAAACTATATTGTATACCAAGGTGGTGACCTGGCACAATTGTTAGCACATCAGACAAAATGCTTTGTAGCATTTCTTCTGGCTCTTTACATTCTGAGTTCAAACCCTGCTGAGGTCAACTTTGCTTTTCATCCCTTTGAGATTGATAAAATAAAGCACCAGTTAAAGGATTGGGATTGATGTAATTGACTTTTCACATTGCCCTTGAACCCCGCAATGGACCAGTATCCTCTTCAGAATGAATGTTGAGACTCCAATCACTTACATGCCATGCAAACTGTAAAACCAACTTTATGAATCCTATGGCTCAAGTAAAAGAAAAAATATATTGTACAGCTCATAAACTCTCCACATTCTTGAATAAGCAGCCCTTCAAAAGCAACATTTAATAATTGAAACAAATAGGAAAACTGTCACAATTTTTCACCAGTTCTGCTTCAGTCAAGTGGTTTAGCTACACAAAAAGTAAAAGGCACTGCAAATTTAGCCAGATTCACATCGGAAATTTTTACTTGTTGACTTCTAAGCACTTCCAGCCCATTCCAGAATTCAGTAATTAATGTTCCAGTTGTAATGACACTATTAACAATGACCCAATGAGAAAACATCTATATAAGCATTAGAGCTGCTACTGTAGCAGCCAAATCTCCACGAAATCATACCCTAACATTGTGAAAAAGGAAGGACATAGAGGATTATGCTGTCCTAGATACTAAATGACTGGAATGGTTTTGATCATAGATATGTTTGATTAGGGTTGACCTGGGGCTAAATAAATATAACAACAATACCATTAATATATAGGTTTCAAATTTTGGCAGAAGGCCAACAATTTTGAGGGAGGGGGCTAAGTTGATTAAATCAGCCCCAGTGCTCTCTCTACTAGTATTTACTTTATCTACCCTGAAAGGATGAAAAGCAAAGTTAACCTTGGCGACATTTGAAATCAAACATTGGAAGGACTGCTGCTAAGCACTTTGCTTGACATGGTAACAATTTTGCCAGCTCACCACCTTGACAGTACCAATACTGATAGTATTAATAATAGTATTAATCTGAAAGTCTTTCTTGTTAACGTAATATTATTATGAGTTATTAATATAATATTAATCAATATAATTTTAAAATTCAATGTCTGTTTCCTGTATTGCGCTCCTTAATTTTAGACTAAACTAGGAATTGTCACAACAAAATATTTTGTGGAAATAATTGTGGATTCAATTATGGACATAAGATCTTGTGCCAGAATTTTTAAAAAAATGGAAAAGAATCTGACCCCTAGAGGCCTCAAAACAGAAGAATTTTGTTCATTATTATACCAACATATTTACAAAACTTTGTTGCCATTGCTCATAATAAAGAAAATTTAAAGAATACAAAGACACATACATACTTTCATACATGCATACACAGATAGACATATACACAGACACACACACACATGCATGCATACATCATCATCATTTAACGGCCATTGTCCATGCTGGCATGGTTTGGATAGTTTGACCAGAGCTGGCAAGCTGGGGAGCTGCACGAGACTCTAGTCTGATTTGACATGGTTTCTATAGCTGGATGCTCTTTCTAACACCAACCACTTTACAGAGTGTGCTGGGTGCTTTTAGGTGGCACCACACAGGCACTTTTATGTGGCATTGCACAAGTGCTTTTACATGGCACCACCGCTAGTACTTTTTATGTGATACCATCACAGGACTCTTCCAGGTCAATCCTCACCACCAGGGGACCAGTCTTAACCCATCTTCTGTGGAGTAGAGGTCTTCTTGAGTACAGCAATATGCCTGGCATCTCGGTCCTTTGTCATCTCACTTGAAAGGTTCAGCATTCTGAGGTCATTCTTCAGTACTTCATCCCATGTTTTCCTGGGTCCCCCACTACCCCCATCTACTTTAAGAGATTGGCATTTCTTTATGGAGCTGTTGGCATCCATCTGCATCACATGACCAAACCAGCACAGTCTTCTCTCTTGTACACAGCAACCAATTCCTCTTATGCCAAACTTCTCTCTCAAAACACTTGCACTCTGTCGAACATGTACATTTACATTACACATCCAGTAGAGCATACTAACCTCATTCCTTTCTAATATTCACATGTCCTCTGCATTCATGACCCATGTCTCACTATCATGTAGAATTGTTGTCCCTATACAAGCATCATGCAATCTTCCTTCACTCAGAGGCAGAAACCTTTTGTAGCCAACAAAGTAACAGTTCTCTGAATTTCCTCCATCCTATTCTTATTCTAGCTAGCACACTCTCTATGCATCCCCCTTCACTATTAATTTGCTCTCCTAGGTAGCAAAATTTATTTACTACCTCTAATGAATCACCAGGGCATTTGAGAGAACCAATTTCTCAAGTTTCTATAATTTTTATGGATCCTATGCATCTTCCACACATGAACACTACATTTTCTGATAGTTATCCTATTAATCCACTGCACCTTTTGCGTGTCCAAAGGTTACACTGGGTACACTGTATGGAATTTCTGCCTACACCTTTCTTACAAATTGAACAGGGCCATCTACCAGGAGTGGGTAGGGTCCTGTCAGTTTTCTTGCTTACTAGGCCATTAGTCTTGGCTTAGTTAGCCTTAAGGTCCTTAGATTCCAGGTTTTGCTTCCACACCTGGAATTTTTCTTCTAGTCCTGTTATGGAATCTGACATGAGGGGAAAATCATAAACATATAGCAGTTCTCAAGGGCTGCTGGTCTGGAATTCCTCTGTTATGGCCTGGAGGATAATGACGAAAAGGAGGGGACTAAGGATTGAACCTTGATGAACCCCTAATTGTACACAATATTCTTTGCTGTACTTGGGGTTAGCTCTCAACTTACTGACAGCATCTTTGTACATGGCCTGTACAGCTTTCACTAGTCACTCTTCTATAGACAGACACAGAGAAAATCATTTGTAACAAAGATTCTCAATAGAAATTGAATACATACACATACACAAATTATCACACACACACACACATACATGCACGCACATGCACACACACACACGCACACACACACACACTTCTAACGAATGCATGTTATTAGGAAAGGAAAATGAAAGTACTATATTGTTCAAAGATTTATATATATAAAAAAAAAATGAACAAAAGTTTTCATCTGTTTACGCATAACTACTGTTTTTTAAAAAGAATTTTATACAGTTTCATGAATTATGAATGAAATTTAGTTTACATATATTTCTGTTCTTCTCTCAGTCTCCAGCACCAGACACTGCTTCATCACTATATTTATCTCTTCTTAGCGCCACTCAATTATCCCCAGACTATCTTCTAAAATGTGAGTGACCATGGAGTTCCTCAACAGCAACAAATCTCTCTGCTCTGACCCCTTCCTTTATACTTTAACCCCTCATCTCCTAGCACGAAACTGTCTTTCTCAGGTTGTATAGTGACCTCAGTGGTACTACTGGTACAAAGAAAGTACATTGTATAATTTGTAAATTGATTGGCATTAGAAAGGACATTCAGCCATAGGAAACATACCAAAGTAGGCATTGGAGAACAATGCAGTCCATATTGTTTCTAATTTAGGCACAGGAGCCACAGTTTGAGAAGAGAAACTAGTTAATTGCCTCAACCTTCAGTACTTGACCAGTATTTTATTTCATTGACCTCCAAAGGATGAAAGACAAAGATGACTTCAGCTGGACTTGAACTTAGGGAGTAAAGCAGAAAAATACTGCAACGCAATTTTGTTCAGTGCTCAAACAATACTGCCAATTCACCACTCATATTAATTCTTTCTACTACAGGCAAAAGGTCTGAAATTTTGGGAAAGCGTCTAGTCAATTACATTAACCCCAGCACTTGACTGGTATTTATTTTATTGACACTGAAAGGTTGAAAGGCAAAGTCGACCTTGGTGGAATTTGAACTCAGAGTGTAAAGCCAGAATAAATAATACTAAGCATTTTCTCTGGCATTCTAACAATTCTGCCAGCTCATTGCCTTAACACTACTCTTAATAACAACATGTAATTATATTCTTTTCTACTCTAGGCACAAGGCCCTAAATTTTGGGGAAGGAGACCAGTCAATTAGATTGACCCCAGTATGCAACTGGTACTTAATTTATCGACCCCGAAAGGATGAAAGGCAAAGTCGACCTCAGTGGAACTTGAACTCAGAATGTAAAGACAGACGAAATACTGCTAAACATTTTGCCCGGTGTGCTAACATTTCTTATTTCTTTACTGCCCACAAGGGGCTACACACAGAGGGGACAAACAAGGACAGACAAACGGATTAAGTTGATTATATCGACCCCAGTGCATAACTGGTACTTATTTAATCGACCCTGAAAGGATGAAAGGTAAAGTTGACCTTGGTGGAATTTGAACTCAGAATGTAGCAGCAGACGAAATACCGCTAAGCATTTCGCCCGGCGTGCTAACGTTTCTGCCAGCTTGCTGCCTTAAACAACATATAATTATAGTTATAATAGAGTTGCCAAGCTGCATCTCAGAAAAGTAAGTGACCAATAGCATTATGGTAGGCAAATATAAGACTTCTGGGTTTATTAAATATTCCAAATCTATAGCAGTTATAAGACTAAGCATAAATAAAATTGGAAACTCAAAATAGCAAAAGACTTAGGTCTTAGCTTTGAATAAATGAATAAACTCTGCTATACATATTGAATATTTTTTCCCTTCATTATACAACTCCATCACACACACACACACACACACACATATATACACACACATGCACACATACATATATATTACATATATATATGTTTGTGTGTGTGTATATATATATATATATATATATATATATATATATATATATGTACACATACACATATATTTATACATACATGTAATAGATCTACACATGTACAAATATCCTTTAGATTTATACCATCTGTTTGTGAAGTTCACAGAAAAGATTTACACTGTTATGAAAAATGAATTCACATAAAAGAATTATAATGATTCATTGGAAACTTATACAATATTTTTAAACAGTATTCAAAATATCTTTTGTCTATTATAAAACTGAAAAACTTTCTCAGCTTGATTTTAATAATTTTACTATGCTTTTTGTAAAACAGATAATATCTAACAATATTTTTGAAATTTCTGTCAACTTATAAAACTCATTTTCCCAGCCCCATTAACTTTCCTTAGGGTGTTTATTTCTAATGAATGTCTTTAGATAGTGAACCAATGACCAGTTCTCTTCAAATGAGGGTGTTATTAGCAATAGTTCCTTGAAATTCTGAGCAATGGCCCTTATTCCATGCACAGGAAGTTGGCAAAACATCTCAATCTCTGCCAAGAATCCTATTCCAGTTCTTACATTGTTTTTGGAGTAGGATACTTAATATGTCATGAAGGCATGTGGCTTAATGGTTAAGATATCTTGCTCACAATCATAAGGTTGTGAGCTCAATACCCAATGGTGCACTGTGTCCTTGAGCAAGACATGTAATTTTTTTTGCTGCAGTCAACTCAGCTGGCAAAAATGAGTAGTACCTGTATTTTAATAGGTCAGCTTTGTCACATCCTGTGTCATGCTGAATCTCCCTGAGGACTACATTAAGGGTAAGCGTGCTTGGGAAGTGTTTGGCCATTTGCACATTAATTTCATGAGCAGACTCTTCTGGTGATCAGATCGACTGGAACCCTTGTCATAACCGACAGAGTGCCAGTACTTAATATGTCATCTGACTTAACAATACCACTGTGTAATTCTTGGGTGTCTTTAGTGGAGTCAGCTGTATTTCAAGGATTAGGACCAGGACTCCAGTCTTGGGATAATTCAATATCTTAAAGTACTACTCCCTACTGTAGCAACCAGTGAGTCACAGTTGCTTCCCCCTTCTTCCCTCATTAACACTGAAAGCCCTTCAAAGGATCATGGAAACTAGGCTTTCTTCTCTGATTAAGTAACAGTACTGCTGAGATATTAACCCATTACCTACCAGTGATCTCATATGAGATCACTTAAAAATTACAAATTTCGTAATTATCTGTCAATATTTACACATATCTAACCTTTTTTCCTATATCTACTACGTATATTTCTCTAATATTCAAATGAGGTTTGCTAATTTTTCACCCAATATCTCGCTTATTTCTATTTAAAATGTTATTTTGAAATGTTATTTTGAAATGTTATTTTGAAATGTTATTTTGATCATTCCAGCATGTTTCTAAGGCTGTTTTATGCTAGAAATCAAAAAAAAAAATTCCAGTTAATAGAATTATGGGAGGTAATGGGTTAAGGAGAAATATGATATAAGTTAATATTCAATAAAATACTGCATAGATTAAATTTCAGTGCAATGAAATGTGTAAAAGCCACACCATAACTTTTCAACAGAGTAGGAGCATCTGCAATATTTATTAACAACATAGGCACAAAGCCAGAAATTCAGAGAGGGGGATTAGTTAACTCAGTTGACCGGTGTACAGGATGGGTAGTTTATTTTATTGATCAACAAAGGAGGAAAGACAAAGTTAACTTTGATAGTGTTTGAACTCAGAATTGTAACTAAAGATCTTAAAACATTTTGTCTCAAACTCTAATGATTCTAGCCTAATATACAAGGAAGTGCTGAAAAGATCCTGGCTTTAAAGGTGTCGCAAAAGGCCTGGCTGGAGGCTCAACCTCCCGAGTTCTTTTACAGGGCTTAGAAAAACTGAAGGGCCATTGCAATAACTGTATCAGTCAGAGAGTGGAATATATTGGATAAAATCACAATTAACTAATCCTCCTGTATTTTCTTTTACCCAAAGCCAGGAACTTTTCAGCACCACTATGAAATTGACTATTTATATGAATAAATTGATTTTTCACACTCCATTTTCTTAATGTTATATTATTCTTTTACTAGTTTCAGTCATCTGGCTGTAGCCATGATACAGCACCGCCTAAAGTCGAACAAATCAACCCCAGGACTTATTCTTTGTAAGCCTAGTACTTATTCTATCATTCCCTTTTGCTGAATTGCTAAGTTACGGGGATGTAAACACACCAACATCGGTTGTCAAGTGATGGTGGGAGGACAAACACAGACATGCACACACACACA
>NC_068981.1:147711251-147724113 GCF_001194135.2 Octopus bimaculoides
GTGATGGTGGGAGGACAAACACAGACATGCACACACACACACACACACACACACACACACACACACACACATATATACAACAAGCATCTTTCAGTTTCTGTCTACCAAATCCACTCAAGGCTTTGGTCGGCTTGAGACTATAGTAGAAGACACTTGCCCAGGTCTTGCACTGAACCTAGAGCCATGTGGTTGGGAAGGAAGCTTCTTACCACAGAGCCACGCTATGTGTGTGTGTGTGTGTGTGTGTGTGTGTGTTTGTATAAGCGTGTATGTATGGGTCTTCATTTGTCACACCACCATCACCATCACTGTTTGGCAATTGGTATTGGTTTGTTTTATGTCCCAGCAGAAGAGATCAGTAGAATAGGTACCAGAAGGCAGCGAGTTGGCAGTATTTCATCTGCCATTATGTTCTGAGTTCAAATTCCTCCGAGGTCGACTTTACCTTTCATCCTTTCGGGGTCGAAAAATTAAGTACCAGTTACGCACTGGGATCGATGTAATCGACTTAATCCCTTTGTCTGTCCTTGTTTGTCCCCTCTATGTTTAGTCCCCTCTATGTTTAATCCCCTCTATGTTTAGTCCCCTCTATGTTTAGTCCCTTGTGGGCAATAAAGAAATAAGAATAGGTACCAGACTTTAAAAAACAAATCGACCCCAGCAATTATTCGTTGTAAGCCTAGTACTTATTCTATTGGTCTCTTTTGTTGAACCACTAAGTTACAGGGACATAAACACACCAGCATTGGTTGTCAAGCAATAGTGGGGGAACAAACACAGTCACACAAACACACACACATGCACGTGCACACACACACATGCATGCACATATACGCACACACACACATGCACACACACACACACACACACACACACACACACACACACTCATATGATGGGCTTCTTTCAGTTTCCGTCTACCAAATCCACTCACAAGGCTTTGGTCAACCTGAGGCTGACCAAAGTAGAAGACACTTGCCCAAGGTGCCATGCAGTGGGACTGAACCCAGAACCATGTGGTTGGTAAGCAAGCTACTTACCATGCAGCCACCCCTGTGCCTATATATATATTCTAATCTGAGGAAAAAATATTTTCAGAGACATAAAATATCAACATTTCTAAATCAAAGAATGAATTAAAGAACAACAGAAACTTAGTCAGAAAGAATAGTATTTAATTTTTCTAAGCTGATTTATCCAGGCCAGGATTCTACTAAGAAGATCTTTTTGTAGTTTAGATTCATTAAGCAGCAGAGAGAGCAAAACAGCTGTTACCAGTCCTTATTATTACCATTATTGATTCGATGCTATAAACTGTAAGCCTTGAGTTTAGGAAAAGAAATAATCATTGCTGTTGTGAACATAGCTTTGGAATTTATGCCAGCTTTGTTCTCACCAATGCACTGAGTTTTCTTGTTTCTCTGTGCGTGTGTACTAATGTTACAGATGTTATCACTGCTATTGCATTTGTTTTGTTATTGTTGTTGTTGTTGTTTAGTCACAGGTCAGCACTGATCAATCAGACCTATGATCAAAAGCATTCCAGCCATGACTATCCCATATTTTCTAAATGTTCCAAGAACTACATTATCTAATATATCGTTTTTGTAATTCAAGTGAATAGAGTATGATTTAAATAAGATTTAGCTGCTATTTCTTGCCTGTTGAGAGGTGACACACAGGCTCCATTGCTTGCTGCTGTTGTTTGTGACTGTTCTTATAGTCACTGTAGCTATTAATGACTAATGTACCTAATAGCTAAACAAAACTTAGTTTCCGCTCCAAAAAGTTAATTAGCTATTTGATATCTCCATCATCATAGCAGTATTAACATTACTACTTAGACTAATTACTCTTGGTGGACATCAAACTGACTAATTATATAGTTAGGTTATAGCATCAGTTATTTGTAATGGATTCAATATATAAACTAGAAAGTTCTTCTTAGATACTGCAAAATATTAGTCAAACTTGAAGATTATAATCAGCAACAACTGCATATGTGGTTTAAAGCATTGCCATAGAAGTTCCAAAGACAAATCAATGTTATCAGTCTCCTATTTTGGACACAAGTTTCGATCTCATTTACGGGCATTGTATAGTAGTAGTGTTGGTAGTGGTAATAATATTAGTATTAGTGTTGTTGTTGTTGGTAGCAGCAGCAGCAGCAGCAGCAGTAGCAGCAGTAGCAGTAGTAGAAGTAGTAGTAGTAGTAGTAAGTTTAGCTTTGGGTCTGCTCTGATCAAAAGGCTTTATGGCTACAATGAATTCATCTTTTATTCAGGCATCGTATATCTAGGACTGCATTAACCAGGGCAGGCTTTCATGTATTTTTTTTTACATAAAATTGGAGAAGTGTGGTGTGTGAAAGATTATGGCTGGTATTTCCCAGCAGGTTGAGGGACAGTGTAAATACTGGACCTGAAGGGCTACAGGTTCCAACATGTAAAGCACACAAACAAATGATCTTACATGTCACCAGTGCTCTCATCACCACCACCACCACCATCATCATCATCATCATCATCATCATCATCATCATCAACATTTTCCATGCTGGCATGGATTGGATGGTTTGACCAGAGCTGGCGAGCTGGGGAATTGTACCAAGTTCTAGTCTGATTTGGCTTTGTTTCTATAGCTGGATGACATTCCAAATGCCAACTACTGTATGGTGTGTGCTGGGTGCTTTTAATGTGTTACCACATGAGTGCCCATGCATGGCACCAGCACAAGGGCTTTTTTACGTGGCACTGGCACACAACTCTTGCAGATCAATCCTCTTCATAAGGGGGAGAGGCTTTAACACTTCTACTGTGGAATTTTCTTTTACTCGTTTCAGCCATATTGGAGAAACCTAGTACATAGTTTTATAAATATGGAATTTATTCTATCTATCTCTCTCACCAAACTTCTAAGTTATGGGGACATAAACAAACCAGCACTGGTTCACAATTGGTGGTAGGAAACAAACGAAACACAAGCACACACACACATACACACACACACACACATACACACACACACATACACACGCACACACATACACACACATACACACACACACACGACAGGTTTCTCATAGATTCCATCTACCAAATTCCCTCACAAAGCAATGGTTGGCCTGGGTTCATAGTAGAAGCCTCTAGCCCAAAGTGCTGCACAATGGAACTGAACCCAGAACTACATGGTTGTAAATCAAGCTTCTTAACACACAGCCACTTTATATATATATATTTATATACACACACACACACATACACACACAATGTATTGAAAACAACATAAATGCATTCTAGTTTTTACCTTTTTTATTAAGGTTTTTCATACTTTCTCATAAGTTTGTTTTTAAAGTTCCTTTTAATGGCAAAGAATCTATAAAAAATATTTTTTGAATAAGAATACGAAAACTAGAAAAAAATCATGATTTTATATATGTTTAAAAGAAAAGCCATTACCTTCTAGAATACATACCAAAATATATACCAATACACACACTCACACACACACACATATATATATATATATATACACACACCACTATATACATGTGTGTGTATTCATGTGAATACACATACACACATATTGCATGCGTATAAACAAATACTGCATAAAATAAATTGTATTCATTATCACACAAAAGCAGTGATTTATTTGATACTAACCTGTCAGTATTAAAAAAAAAAATTAACATAAAAAACAAAGACTGGCCAATATAGTATTTTCTGGATCAAATCACCTAGAATAAAGCAGATCTAAAAGCCATGTTCTAACTAGAATACTGTATCCAATAGTTAAACCATATTCTGTGCTGAAAGATAGTGCTGTTCTTATCTTACAATGGAATAGTTAATGTTAGGAAAGGCATCCAGTTGTAAAACAGTTATGCTTGACATTGTCTAAATTTACAGATCCATCCAACTAAAATGAAAAAGAGCAGTAAGAATAACAAAAACAAACACACACACACACACACACACACACACACACACACACACACACACACACACACACACACACACACACACACACACACACACACACACACACACACACACACACGAGCAGTTAACTGCTAACTTCCATGGAGAAGATATTTTTTAGATTTATTTCTATCTTAATATCATGGTATTTAATGATATTCATATATAAGAGAAAAAAAGCTAAAAGATACAAAAATAAAACAGATTCTATTTATTGCATAGAACACTTGAAATAATAGAATAAGACTAAAGTAAGATGATTTTGATAACGTGGCTGAGGCAAAAAACCTTTCATCAGATTAATGTACAGTTTCAAGTGTTACATGCCAAAAGAAGGATCCATAAAGTCTGTTGTGCCAAAAGAAGAAAAGGTTAGCTGTAAATAAGAAAAAAAAAAATCTTAATGTGATTGTTGATGGAACAGTAAAAAGTTGCAGTGCAAGCTGTTGGATGAGACAAAACTGAACTTGATTGGATAAACAGTGGAATGTCAATGAGGAGCTATTTAGGTAAAGGCTGTTGTGGAAGTTATAAAATAGCAGCATGGGACTATGAAAGAGTCTGATGGAAGGAAATATTTTATTTAGTACTGTAAGATTGGAAGAGGAAATGTAAATTTCTATTTAAAAAAAGTGAGTTTCTTCAATAGCCTATCACGAAATTTGAAAATACTAAAAGCTTTGGAGTTGGATTGCTCTGAGTTATGAAGGGGGAAAAAAAAAAACTGAATTGGAATTCAATGGTTTTACAAAGAGAAATGTATCAAAAGTGTGAGAAAGTTGCAAAAGATTATTCCAAGACAATATTTATTTCAGATACCACCCAGGAGGGGATGTAAAAGATAAATCCTTTATTCTTTTGTGAGTTTTGTACAGACAGATTTTAATTTATGAAGGCTGACCTCGGGATAAGAGCTAGACGAAGTGAGAGCTGCAAGACTTTCTGGAGAAGAAATGCATGAAAGCTGAAAGATCTCTCAGCTAGACACAGGTTCAAAGAAGTACTAGTACTAGTTGATGCATATGATGAGAAGGAGGATGCAGAGACAACCTGGAATTTCTACATGTTGTAATGAGAGTCATGACGCCCCCTTGTGAGAAATAGACTGGACCAAGTGATTATAAATAGTAGCAGTTGGAGCGAAGTTTGTGTGTTAGTTTGAGTTGAGTTCACAGTGAAGTTGGAAGGTGTTGGTTGGCTAGTTCATTTGGAATATTGATTGTTGGTTCATGAAGAGATTGTTGAAGCATTACGTTGTTATTACAGCTGCATCATTATCTTGTTTACTGTTACTACACTGGTACAGTGTATCTAAACCATCTATCACAATACTGTGGCAGTACCACGATATTTGGAGATGGAGGATACAACATCTGGCAATGAAGGTTTTGAAGCTCACATAGGTTATTTAACAATTTGTTCGTGATACAACTTGTTAAATGATGGAAGACTTATTAGCTTCTGTAATACAGTTACAAAAGCAACAACAAGAACAGCAACAGAATTTGCAGAAGCAACTAGTACAGCAACAACTACAAAAACAACAATTATTGGAGAAAATGTGGTAAGTTCGTTTTCGCCAGACTGTGTATCGAACTCCATAAGAGAATTCAGTTTTAACCTAGAGGAGGGTATAACCTTTGCAGCATACTACAGAAGGTATGAGGAGATTTTTAAGGAAGATTGCAAAACATGGTCAGACAAAGGAAAAGTAAGGTTATTATTATGTAAATTAACTCCGTCTGAGCATGAGTGATACTGTAATTTCATATTGCCCAAAAAGTTTAGTGAAATTTGTTTTCAGGAAACAATCAAATTACTGTCTAACATGTTCGGTGATAAAACTTCTCTATTTAACACTTGAATAGAGTGTTGGAATTTAACTAAAAAAAAGAATGATGACTTTGTTACATATACAGGAACAACCAACAGAAAGTGTAGAAGATTTAAACTTAAAGAACTTACTCCTGAGATGTTTAAGTGCCTCATTTTTGTACAAGGCCTTACAACAAATGAAGATACAAAAATATGGACAAGAATTCTTTCAAAACTTGAACAAGCAAACAAGGTCTAACTCTGCAGACTGTGGCAGAAGAGTGTCAAAGGATGGTGAACCTGAAACATGATGTAAGAAAAATTCAAGAAAAGGATTTCACAAAAATACGGATATGTCGACCAAGAAAGTATATCCAAAGAATATTGCTAGGTCCTAATCCATATTATGAATGTGGAGGCCTACTTGTCTGAAAAGATTGTCCTTTTAAAAACCAAAATGTTACAGCTGTCAAAAATTTGGACACAAAAAAGTTCACACTGCAGAACAAAAGTACGAAGGTCAAATGTAAAAAATTCTCAAGTGCTCTCAGCAGAAAGTAAAATTGACTCCCAAATAAAGAAATTTGTACATGTAAAAGTAAATGGAGTAAATATTAAATTACAACTGGATACCGGTAGTGACATTTCGACATCATTTCACATTTCACCCACGAAGTATAGTTTGTCACACATCATATCATCTGAAGTTGTCGCTCTTTTACCTAACATAGGTTTCACTATTTTCTGGCACGTGAGGGTGTTAATAATTTTTATTTCTTTATTGCCCGCAGGGGACTAAACATAGAGGGGACAAACAAGGACAGACAAAGGGATTAAGTCGATTATATCAACCCCAGTGTAATCGACTTAATCCCTTTGTCTGCCCTTGTTTGTCTCCTCTATGTTTAGCCCTCTGTGGGCAATAAAGAAATAAAAATCATTAACACCCTCACATGCCAGAATTACACTGGGGTCGATATAATCGACTTAATCCCTTTGTCTGTCCTTGTTTGTCCCCTCTATGTTTAGTCCCCTGTGGGCAATAAAGAAATAAAAATCATTAACACCCTCATGTGCCAGAAAATAGTGAAACCTATGTTTAGTAAAAGAGCGACAACTTCAGATGACATAATGTGTGACACACTATACTTTGTGGGTGAAATGTAGAATGATGTCACATATTGAAGAAAAACTTGCAAGGCAAAAGTTTTCATCATGAAGAACACAACCAATCTGTTTGGTACCAACTGGTTGGAGTTATTTGACTTATGGGATGTCTCAATAACCCAGAACTGTAAAACATTAAATGGCTGCCCCATCAGTGATAGGAACTCAGCAGTTGAATTGAAGAAAAAATTAATTAAAAATATTATATGTAATGTTATTCATGAACGGCCAGTGACAGCACATGATATAAAATTACATTACAAGAATGAAAGAAATGTTAAAAAATAAGCAAAATAAAAATACAGATTCGAATAACCTTTCACTGTGCAATGATGTTTTAATATACACGTAAAGAATGGTAATACCAACTGCACAACAGAAATGAGTTTTGTAGGAATTCCACAGTGGATACCTGGGAATGTTGAGAAGGAAAGCCTTAATGAGGAGCTATGTACATTGGCCGACAATGGACAGGGACATTGAAAATTGTGAAAAATCATGTAGAGGTTGTGCACTAGCAGCCAAAGCACCACTGGTGAAATACCAACCGTGGCCTCAGACAGATAGTCTGTGGTCCAGGGTACATATCAACTATGCAGGACCGCTGAACAGCACATCTAATCATTGTTAATAGCAGTTCAAAACGGTCAGTGGTATGCAGGTGCAATAAACCAATCGCAAAGACAACAATAAAGTTCCTGTATGAATTATTTGCCTAATACGGTGTTCCAGACACATTGGTATCAGATAATGGCACATAATTTATGTGTAGTGAATTCAAAAATTTCTGCAAAATACATGCAATAAAACATATTTTTACTCTGCCCTACCACCCAAGGTCAAATGGACAGGTAGAAAGATTCGTTGATACTTTCAAGCAAGCAATAAAAAAGCAAGGAATGATATGGGTAATGACAAAATGCTAACAAAATTCTTGAGGGTATATAGAGTAATGCCCAATCCAAATACCAGTTCAGGGAAGTCTCTGGCAGAGCTAATGTTTGTGTGAAAAATAAAATCGATCTTTGATAAATTATTGTCAGGAAAAAATATATTTTAAGGAAATACAGAAGAGGCAACAAAACATTTTGAAGTAGGAGATAAAGTTCATTTTAAAATTTACAAAAATGGCAAAGAAGGCTGGGAGGATGGTTTTGTAGCTAAAAGATTGGGAAACATGATTATGTAATTAAAGGACGATGTTGGGAACATAAGAGACACACACCTAAACTAATTAAAGACGAGACATACTGAAAAATGAAAAGAAATACTAATGGAAGTCTGCTATGACATGTTTGAGGTGCCAGCACTGAAAGAGATTGAGCCTTGTAGAAGCAGCAGTAGAAAAAGGAAACAGACTGTACACTTAGAAATAATGCCAAAACAAAAAAAGATATTAAATTTTAAAAAGAGAGAGAGAGAGAGAGAGAGAGAGAGAGAGAGAGAGAGAGAGAGAGAGAGAGAGAGAGAGGTGCTGGAAAAATAAAAATAAAATAAATTTCACTTATTATGGAAGTTGAAATCTCAAAAGGGGAGATGTTGTGATGAGAATCATGACACCCCTTGCGAGAAATAAACTGGACTGAGCAATTATAAATAGTGGTCGTCAGAGTGAAGTTTATGTGTTAGTTCAATTTGAGTTCACAGTAAAGTCAGAAGTCAGAAGGCGTCAGTTGGTTAGTTCGTTTGGAATATTGATTGTTGGTTCATGAAGAGATTGTTGGATTGTTATGTTGTTATTACGGCTGCATTGTTATATTGTTTACTGTTACTTCACTGGTACAGTGTATCTAGACCATCCATCACAATATTGTAGCAGTACCACATTTGGAGACGGAGGGTGCAACACTACAAAACAATCTTCTGCACAAATCACAAACTAGATTTGCTGATGGAGTAAGGTTCCAGCCAGAGTGATGATATGGTGGTGAAAAAGTAAAGTAAATAGTGCCACGAAAGCTAAAAGGGAGGTCTGGAAAAATTAGAAGAATGAAGAGGATTGGTCTGTAAGAGTCCTGTGCTGGTGCAATGTAAAAAAGCATTTGTGCTGGTGTCATACTAAAAGTATCCAGCACACACTGTAAAATGGTTGGCATTAGGAAGAATGTAGAAACTAAGCCACATCAGATTGGAACACCTGGTGCAGTTCTCTGGCTTGCCAGCTCTGGTCAAACTGTCCAGCCCATGCCAGCAGGGAAAACAGATGTTAAATGATGATGATGATGATGATGATGATGATGATGATGATGAGGAGGAGGAGGAGGAGGAGGAGGAGGAGGAGGAAGCAAGGAACAATATCAGGTAGCTAGAATGGAAGCTAGATGCCAAGCATACTTAGCAAAGGGAGAAGTGGAAAGTAACAGGTTTACTAGTGTTTAGCAATATGAAGATTTATAGGTGTGAGATATTCTAGATTGCAAAGAAGAGTATCAGTGTGGATCAGGATATCATTGCTGAATAATGTGTGTGTAGTGGTAGTGGCACACTTGCCCTTGGTGATGCCAAGCAGAAAGAGCCTGGAAATGTTATTATGAGAAGTTGCTGAATGAGGAGCCCTAGTAAATCCAACAGAAGGATCAGCTATTGAATTTGACAACTATGAAGTTAAAAAAAAAGTGATTAAGAATATGAAGGCAGAGAAAGAAGCTGCATCATTAGGAACACATGCCTGGTTAAGTAGGACATAGAGAGATGTCAGGGAGATGGCTGATAGAATAGCATTATGACCAACTGTTACAAAGGCAAAGGAGATCCTCTAAAAAGAAGCAGTTAGAGAAGTATCTAATTATTGGATCAGGTTATAAAAGTAACAGAGTTTTAAGTGATTAGGAAGAGAATTTGCTTAGATGAGATGCAGTTCAGGTTTGACCAGAAAAGGCTATCACTGATGACCTCTTCTTAGTGAAACAACTGAAGTTCTTAGCTAAGAGTAAGCCACTAAACATAATATTAATTGACCCAGAGGAGCTCTTTGACAGGATATCAATTCTGTACTTGGAGGTTGCTTAGGAAACCAAATGTAGATGAATGACTTGCAAAAGCCATGATACAGAGATACCATCAACAAAGTGAGAGTTAATTATGAGTTCAGCAAAGAATTTAGAATGTCGGTAGGCATCCACCAGGGCTCAGTTCTCAAACGCTTACTGTTTATTATAGTTTTCTAAGCCATAATAGAGAACTGTAAGATTGACTGAAAAGAAATAAAAGACAGAATGCCCTGGAAGGTATGTAATGTCAGTGTGCATGAATAATAGGGCATAAATGTACTGATAAAATGAATGAGTATAAGAGAGATCTAATGTAGTGTGCAAGAAAGAAGTCTTTACTGATACTGATGTGTGATTCATGTGGAACATGATAGATAGGTAAAGAAGTGTCATGCAATCTAAATGGAATGATCATGAGGAAGAGGAAAACTGAAAAAAGGGGTAAAAGACATGAGAAGAAATAGTGAAAATTGATCTTAAGAAGCTGAATCTTATGAAAGAGATAGCAAATAATCCCAACATATGACAAGATGGTGTACTAATGCAGACCTATCCAACCCATATAAACACGAAAAGTAGATTTACAATGATGACAACGACAGCAACAATTATGATAAGGATGTTGGCAATAATCATAACAATGATGATGATGATGATGATGATGATGATGATGATTATGATGATGATGATGATGATGATGATGATGGCAATAACAGTGGTTTTGTATCAGAGTCCATTCTATCTAAATTTGAGCTTCTTATTTTTCATAAACAATAATATTGTTTATAAGAAGTATGCAGTCAATAGAGGTCAGTGTTAGATTACTGGAGGAAAAGAAGAGTTAAACAGAGTTAAGTTAAAATTAAGGACATTCACTGAATGGAATTACGAATCATTGTTGTTGTAGTTCTTGTGTAATCAATATGAGCTCTGCCTGAACAGGCCTATAAAATGAAGGTAGTGGGCTAATATCAATAAATAACACCAGCCCCTGTGCACATTAGATAGTGGATGCCTTAATTTGGTCTAGGATCAGTAACACTTATATTAAGTGATATAGATATTTGCTATAGACCTACAAATGTCAAGAAATAATGGTTTCATAATTGTAATTATTGTAATTATGTAATTATCACCTAATTATGATGCTCAGTATACTCTATTTCAGTATCTAATGTATGTCAATTTCTGTGATAGAGTGTTTGCTTGTTTGTGATACAGGGTGAAAGTCAAAGTACATTTTATCCTTGCCCTGGGAATAAATTACTCTTAGATATATCATCATCATCATCATCATCATCATCGTTTAACGTCCGCTTTCCATGCTAGCATGGGTTGGACGATTTGACTGAGGACTGGTGAAACCAGATGGCTACACCAGGCTCCAATCTGATTTGGCAGAGTTTCTGCATAGAAAAAACAATAGTAAAATTAGTATTAACATATAAAAAGCTAACTAGAAAAAAATTATACTAGGAAATGAAAAAAAATTCCAAAACAATATTATTTTGATTCTTTGAGCACATGAACTCTATATTCTGTTGAGGTGATCTAATATGACCAAAACATGCCTAGAGTTGTCTCTCATAATTGCCATAAGAATCAATAATTTTGATCAATGATTAAAGTTGTTTTCCCTCATCACAATTACTTTTATGTAGCTTTTTTAATGGCATCTACTTTAAAATATTAACACTAATTTAACAGCATATTGCAGGCACAGGCATGGCTGTGTGGCTAAGGAGTTTGCTCCTAAATTCATGGTTTTGTGTTTAGTTTCACTGTATAACAACTACTGAAGTTCTTATGTAAGTAAATGTCTATCAGGGCTCAGTTCTCAAACACTTTCTGTTTATTATAGTTTTCTAAGCCATGACAGGGATATGTAAGATTGATTGAAAGGAAATAGAAGACAGAATGCTCTGCAAGATATGTAATGCCAGTGTGCATGAATAATAGAGCACAAATGCACTGATAAAATGAATGAGTATAAGAGAGATCTAATGTTGGATGCCAGAAAGAAGTCTTTGCTGGTACAGATACGTGATTCATGTGAAATGTGGTAGTTAGGTAAAGAAATACCAAGCAATCTAAATGGAACAATCAAGAGGAGTCTTCTACAAATTTCCTGTTTTAAAGTGACATAAATTAAAATTTCCCTTTAAAACTTCATGTTAATCTATGTTCCAAACATCAGCTTAATAAATCTTTTCTACTATAGGCACAAGGCCTTAAATTTTTGGAGAAGAGCATAGCTGATTACATCAACCCCAGTGTTCAACTGGTATTTAATTTATCGGCCTCAAAAGAATGAAAGGCAAAGTCAACCCCAGTGGAATTTGAACTCAGAATGTAAAGATGGACAAGATTTGCTAAGTATTTTGCCCAGCATGCTAATATTTCTGCGATCTTGCCACCTTAAGCATCAGATTAATAACAACAAAATTAATTCACTAAATTCTTCATTATTTTCAAATTTTATTGAAACAAAAGTACCCGGTGCAAGCTATGGACACATAAGAGGTGCAGCAACATCAAAGGCAGGTTAACTAGCAAGTTAGTTTTTGTTTGTGGCAGATGTTCAGGTGCAATAAAGACTGCAAACAAACAGGAAACAACTTCTATCTCATTCCAGGGTGAAAAACTAGAGGTAGTCGATAGCTTCCGCTATCTGGGCGACCAAGTTAGTAGTGGGGGTGGGTGCGCTGAAAGTGTAGCTGCTAGAATAAGAATAGCCTGGGCAAAGTTTAGAGAGCTCTTACCCCTGCTGGCGACAAAGGGACTCTCACTCAGAGTAAAAGGCAGACTGTATGACGCATGCGTACGAACAACCATGCTACATGGCAGTGAAACATGGGCTGTAACTGCTGAGGACATACGTAAGCTCGCAAGGAATGAAGCCAGTAT
>NC_068981.1:147724591-147729506 GCF_001194135.2 Octopus bimaculoides
AAATCAGACTGGAGCCTGGTGTTGCCATCCGGTTTCACCAGTCCTCAGTCAAATCGTCCAACCCATGCTAGCATGGAAAGCGGACGTTAAACGATGATGATGATGATGATGAAAGGCCATACACACACACACACACACACACACACACACACACACACACATACACATATATGTATGTATGTATGTATGTATGTATGTATGTATTATGTATGTATGTAAGTATGTATGCATGCATGCATGTATGTATGCATGTATGTATGTATGTGTGTATGTATGTATGTATGTATGTATGTATGTATGTATAAAACAAGTTTAAAATAATGGTTACTACATATTTTTCCTCTATTGGAACAAATTTGGCTTACAGCTGTTTGCAATAGTCATTATAGGTATATTTACTAATAAATTTACTCAATTAATCTGTTGATCAATTGAGGAAAATTGAACAACCTAAAAAAAATTAATGCTACTTTTGCCAGAGCCATTTCTGGTTATAACAGAGCAGAACACAGAAGGAATGGTGAGTGCATGAGGGAGGGAGGAAAAGATGGAAAGATGCATGTAGAATAGAGAAAAGAGGAAGATGGGTTACAAAGGGGTGAAGAGAAGAAACGAAAGGATAAAGGAAGGGATCACTTAATAGAAGCAAAGGTATTGGATAGTCAAAATTTGGGAAAGGGACAGTCATAAAACATTAGAGTTTGTATTCAGCTCAACACACATTACCATATTAGCATTATTTATAGGTTAGATATTCTCCAACTGTTATGTTGAAATTTGATATTGACCATTTATATACATGGTCAATCTAAGACAGTGCTCCACAACTGGTATGCTGTGGCACACTGGTGTGCCACGAGACAATGCTAGGTGTGCAGCAGGGTAGCCTGAGTATAATTCTTTTCCCTATACTTTTAGTTATATTTTTAGTTCAGGTGTGCCACTAAATTTTGGAAAGAATGTAAGTGTACTGCAAGAGTAAAAAATGTTGTGGAGCACTGATCTAAGACTTTAATATCATATTTGGGGATTGTTGCTATTAAGCATAGTTGGGGAATTATATTAGAAGATGAAGGAATATCAGTACTAATCATATTGTGGTGTAAAGATCAAGGACGCTCTGATTAGCTAGGGTATAAAATATGGATAGTTTGAGAGATGTTAGGTTGAAATGGGATGAGGTCAAGTTAAATGTAAATTCAAATTAACCTCATTAAACGATTTTTAAAGTTTAAACCAATAAATGGGCTATCGATTAAAATTTGAACTAAATTTTAAAATTTCTAAATTTAGCGTTAAAACAAAGACTTAAAAGAATTAAAATAAATTTACGTAATAATAGGTGATACAATAATGATGATGGTGACATCAACATCAACAACACCAATAACAATAAATTTAATAAAATAATAAAATAATATTACAAAATAATAATAATAATAATAATAATAATAGAACAACAATAAAAGGGTAAAAAACACCAATAATAATTAAATTAAAATAAAAAATAAAAAATGAGAAAATAAAAAGATTTCAAAAATTAAAATATTAAAAGATAAAATGATATAAATAAAAAAATTTTAGAGCATGGAAAATATATATAATTTTAAAAAACCTAATAAAATAAAGTAAACTTTTAAACATTTTAATATTTTAAAATTTAACAAAATGAAACTAAATAAAATAAGTAGAAAACTCATATACATACATAGAAAAAATATTAGGCAATTCACATTTATTCCTTTGGCATCATACCCATCCCAACCTATTCCTCTCGTTATAGTGAGGGAACCTACTGAATGATTTATAATAAAAATTCTTGTGTCATATCACTAATTCCTGCCTATATATATCAACAGAAATATTGTAACAAAAGGGTTAAGTACTTACATTGTTATTGAATACTTTCTCTCTTTAAGTATAAACATAAATAGTTATTGTCACATGTATTTGACCATTATGTTGGAAACTGATATTGGAATTTGGTCAATCTTTTAGTTTTATGCCAATAAAGTGGATGAATGATACATCAGAAGAACTGTTTGATAGTTACTTGAAAAAATTTGATTACACATGGCACAATGACACATATGAGTATAATGGTGGCTGAACATTTTAAAACATTCTTGTTGCTATATGTGAACAATATGTTCATTCATTGATTATTTATGTTCATTGATTTACTGTTCTATGAAACTACTTTGTTTTAAATATCCATTGATTTGCTGTTCATGATATATATTATATTAAAATTAAATGTAGGGCAGACACAGACAACTGACACTTTAGTACATAACTTTCTATTTTTTAAAAATCTTTTTTACTTCTTTCAGTCATTAGACTATGGTCATGCTGGGTCATCACCTTGAGGTGTATCGTTGAACAAATTGGTCACAGTACTATATTATTTAAAGTATGGTACTTATTCTATTAATCTCTTCTTTTTTCTTCTGGCAAACCACTAAGTTACTGGGATGTAAACAAACCAACACCAGTTGTCAAATGGCGATGTGTGGACAAACAAGGACATGCACACACACACATATACATACGTATATATATACATGTGTGTGTATGTATGTATGTACATGTGTGTGTATATACATATATATATACCTATACACACACACACACACACACACACAAACATTAATGTCTGTTTTTATGCTTAGTTATAATAAAAACTATTTTACCTTAATCTGATGGGTTATTCTATATTTTTGCAGAGTACAAAATTATTATTCATAAACAAGAATATTATTGACAATTACTTTGAAGTTTTGGCCAGCTAAGCCATCATTGAATTTCTGACAATGACTTAGCAGGTCAAAGATGGCTAAGCTGGCTAACAATGGCTCAGCTGGCTAACAATGGCTCAGCTGGCTGAAACTTCAAAGTCACTATCAATAATATTCTTGTTTAAAAATAATAAATATATATGTGTGATTATGTGTGTGCGTATGTGTGTACGTGTGCCTGTGTGTCTATAACAGGCTTCTGCATAGTTTTTATCAACCAAATCCACTTACAAGGTTTCTGTTGGCCTGTGGCTATAGTGGAAGACATTTGCCTAACATGCTGTACAATGGGCCTGAACCTAAAACCACTTGGTTTGCAAAGTAAGCTTCTTAATCACACAGCAATGTCTGCACCTATATTTATTCTTTTATTTGTTTCAGTCATTTCACTGTGGCCATGCTGGAGCACCACCTTTAATTGAACAAATCGACCCCAGGACTTATTCTTTGTAAGCCTAGTACTTGTTCTATCAGTCTCTTTTGCTGAACCGCTAAGTTATGAGGACAAAAACACACTAACATCAGTTGTCAAGTGATGGAGAGGAGACAAACACAGACACACAAATGTCTACACACACACACACACACACACACACACACACACACACACACACACACACACACACACACACACACACACACACACATATATATATATATATATATATATATATATATATATATACGACAGGGTTCTTTCAGTTTCCATCTACCAAATCCATTCACAAGGCTTTGGTTGGCCTGAGGCTATAGTAGAAGACACTTGCCCAAGGTGCCACGCAGTGGAACTGAACCTGGAATCATGTGGTTGGTAAGCAAGCTACTTACCACACAGCCACTCCTGCACTTTTATGTATATTTAGATTATTAAAAACAACTAAAGGTATCAATGAGGAAAGTATTCAAAGAATGAAAGAATTCAATAATGAAAGCTTTTTGTAATTAATTTGGTAAGCTAATATCCAATATCACCTATATTACTGATGATTTACTGATACTGTATCACTGCATTGAATGTTACTAATTTGTGAAACAAAACACATACCACAAAAATAAATAAATAAATGAATGAATGTATGACGGAAAGGGAAACCCATTCCTGTGATAATAGTTGGCAGACTGAAAATAATCATACGCACACACAGATGTTTGTATATATTTGTGTGTGTACCTTAGTGTTTATGAGTGTTTGCATTTCCTTGTTTTAGCATAGTGTGTTGATTTTAAACAAAAGTCACTGCTCATATAAAAGTGGTGTCATTTGTTCGCAGTCTTCCATGCAAACATATATCCATACAAGAGGAAATATTTACCTTACTTGGAAAACAAGTAGGGGTTGGCAACAGAGCATCCAACCATACAAAAGCTGTCTCAATGTATTGTGTCTGATCTACATAAACATAGAAAAATATATGTTACAATGACGGTGATATAAGTGTTTGTGTGTGATTGTGTTTGTGTGTGTTTGTGTTTGTAGTTTATTTAGGTTGCTCCAGTGGCTTGTTGTTCTGAAATTCCCGTGGCACGTTTCTTTAGTCAAGTTCAAGAAGAAATGACTGCATGGCATGGAAACTCTTGAATATCAGGCCACTGGACTGGCCTAAATAAACTATTGCACTTGACATTTATATTGAGTGTTTCTCCAGATTGCTACTTAACAGAAGTGTGTGTATGTGTACATGCTTCTACATTTATGTATGTATCATCATCATCATCATCATTGAATGTATGCTTTCCATGCTGGCATGGGTTGAACAGTTTGAGAGGAGGTGGCAAGCCAGAGGGCTGCACCAGGGTCTATTTGTCTATTATGGTATGGTTTCTATAGCTGGATACCCTTCCTAAAGCCAACCACTTTACAGAGTGTAATGATGCTTTTTATATGGTACTAGCATAGGTGCTCTTTACATGGTACTGGCACAGGTGATTTTTATATGGTACTAGCATTGGTGCTCTTTACATGGTACTGGCACAGGTGCTTTTTACGCAGTGCCTGTGCAAATGTTTTTTACATGGAGTTGCACATACACACACACACATATATATATGTGTGTATGTGAATGTGTGTATGTGTATGTGTGTATATATATATGTATATATATATATGTGTGTGTGTG
>NC_068981.1:147730273-147732713 GCF_001194135.2 Octopus bimaculoides
TATATATATATATATATATGCATATATCTATGCGAGTGTGTCTTTGTGTTTGTACATGTCTCCCCACCACTGCTTGATAACTGGTGTTGGTGTGTTCACATCCCCATAACATAGTGGTTTGGTAAAAGAGACTAATAGAATAAGTACTAGGCTTAAAACAATAAATCCTGGGGTAAATTTGTTCGACTAACACTGTTCAAGGTGATGCTCCAGCATGGCCACAGTCAAATGACTGAAACAAGTAAAAGAATAAAAGAACATATATTATTTATGCTCACATAGGAATGTCTTGCCCCATGTGCCTTCCTCTGTTGTTTCCTACCATCATTGATACCCTCTCATCACTTATCCTCCTTTCCATCACCCTGCACTCATATACACATGATTCACCCTCTCTCTTATTATTATTAACCAGACGTTACCATCTTAAAAAAGGGAGGACACATTGGACAATGTACTTTAAAAAAATAATGGAGTAGAGAAAAGAAGAGAAAAGATAAACTGTCATTTGGAAGATAAATTGAAAGTGGCAACTTGAGGTTGCTCCAGTTTACTCAGCTGGCAAAAATGAGTAGTACCTGTATTTCAAAGGGCCAACCTTATCACACACCTTGTCATGCTGAATCTCCCTGAGACCTACATTAAGGGTACATGTCTCTGTGGAATGCTGAGTCACTTGTATGTTAATGTCACAAGCAAGCTGTATCCTTGATTGGATCAACTGGAACCCTTATCATTGTAGCCAATAGAGTGCCAATTAATATAATTTAATTATTTTTATAAATCACTCCAAATTTTTTATTCTCTTCAAAATTATTTGAAATGCATATGTAGTGTGTTTCATTGGGAATATCATTATGAAAGGGTTAAAATGTACTAGAGTATATTAATAAAGAAATCTATAACTAATATGAAGAGAACACAGAGTTAACTGATAGCAATTAAGTTTGTATATTTACGAATCGTTTTGTAATATGGGAATATATTTAGAAACAATAACAGCAATAATGAAAATGAAGACAAAATTTGTTGTATCTTTTGATTCTTATTCCACAACAAAAGTCAGAAAACTATTCTCTTTGATACCTGTAGTGTCAAATCTCATGTGTGCTACTTAAAATTGTTATCATTTAACTTTAGGAAATATCTCATTTAATCATTACAGCTCAAATGAAGATAAAATAATTATTATACAGCAAGCGGAAATAACTATTTTATCTGGTCAAATTAAATATTGCCTTCATTATTCACTTAGTCTAATATGTTTTCATGAGCACTTCACATGATTTTCCTCTTGAGTAAATTTTTCATACATACAGTTTTATTATAGATTTTAGAATAAAGTTTCCGGATAGCTTTATTTTAATTGGATTATTTTGTACTAAATGAGGAAGAGAAGTAAATCAAATGCAACTGCACTGCAACCATGGCTGTATGGTTAAGAAGTTTGCTTTGCAACTATGCAGTTTTGGGTTCAATCCCACTACCTGGCATTTTGAGCACTTGTATTCTAATAAAGCTTTAGACACCCCAACAACTTAAAACTGGAATTTATTATACAGAAACTGCATTGAAGCTCATCAAACATACAAGCATATCTGTACAAACACACGGGCATAGATCTATATTTATATACAGACATGCAAGTAAATACACACACACACACAATTTGTTTTTATGTCATAATATATAAACACAATTTGACTTTAAACTGATGGATTACTCAATACTTTTTAGTTTATTAATTTTTACAATGACTTTGAAGTTTCAAAAGTCTGATGAAGGTAAGCGAGCTAGAACTTTGAAGTCACTTTTACCTTTTTACTTGTTAAAGCTAAAATACATACACACATGTATTATATACACATATGTACATACATATATATATATATATATATACACACACACACACACATATATATATACATATATATATTTATATACAGGGGTTGGACAAAATAATGGAATCATGTAGCATCAAAGCATCATAATTTTGAAATATCTATAAAACTGTCAAAAGCTTGTTTGTTTTTCTGTTTTTTTGATTTATTATTAGTGTTGCTTAATATGTTTTGCTAAAATAGCTGTTTCTTTTCAGATATCATCAGAAAAAGGTAATTAAAATTCATTAAAATGACAGATCTATCGGACTTTCAAAGATGTCAAATTGTTGATGCTCGTATGGCAGGCGCTAGCATAATGAAAACAGCTGAAATGTTTGGTGTATCAAGAAGTACTGTCTTGAAAGTAATGAGAGCCTTTGAGAAAGAAGGAAAAACCTCCTTGTCGAAAGAAAACTCCAGAAGAAAACCAAAACTTTCAGATAAGGACCGTTGGACTCTTATGCAAATTGTTAGAAAGGATCACAAAAGTACAGCTCCCAAAATTACTGCAGAGCTTAATGAACACCGTGAGAACCCAGTTTCCACAAAAACTGTTC
>NC_068981.1:147732970-147737594 GCF_001194135.2 Octopus bimaculoides
TTCTCTTCATGGCAGAATTAATAGTCAAGATTATTTAAGCATTTTATCTGATCAAATTCATCCTATGGTTGCAGAACTGTTTCCGGAGGGAAATGCAATCTTTCAGGATGATAATGCACCAATTCACACAGCTGAAGTTGTTACCAAATGGCACAAGGAACATTCTAATGAAGCTGAACATCTTATTTAGCCACCACAGTCCCCAGATCTCAATATTATTGAAAATTTATGGTGTATTTTAGAAAAATAAGTAAGGAATCAATATCCTCCACCATCATCACTACAAGAACTGGAGATTGTTTTAGATAAAGAATAGACAAAAATTCCTATGGAAACAATTCAAACTTTGTATGAGTTCATTCCTCATAGAATTGAAGCTGTAATTACTGCCGAAGGCAGTCCTACCCCATATTAAAATAAATTTGTTTGAAATTTCAGGGTGTTTCCATTATTTTGTCCAACCCCTGTATATACATATAAATATTTATATTGTACACACACACATGTATGTGTGTGTATAGCCTTTGCCACTGTATATTGCCACATTTGGCCACCCTTGATGTTTACAGCATTGGTGATACATATCACCAAAGATATAAACACCCACAATGACACCAAATGTGTTGAGGTATTTAGATGAGTGTGCATGGGTGTATGTTTACATTTTGGTGACAAAATGTGTAAATTTGTATATTAAAGAGTATACACTTTTACATTTTATATTGATGTATTCATATATTTTTCAAGTGTGCAAATAGGAGTGTGCACATGTTGGGTGAGTGTGTTTTGTTCAGAGCAACTTAATGAATAGATGTATTGGCTGAATATGGGTGCTTCTGTATTATGATCTCTGATGTTTACATGTTCAATTGCGTGGGCAGCACATTGTTTGAACACTTGTGAATTATTTTGTTGAGTGAATGCGTGGATGCATGATGGTTAGTGTGTCTTTGCATATGGCAGGGTGTTTATGAAAATTTAATATATCTGCACAGGTTTTGCTTCATTTTATTTTAGTTTATGCCCTTTTAAGATTTTAAATATTTTAACACTAACCTCCCACACTTCTACTGTTTAGTTCACCTTCCTATTACTCTAAAAACATTCAGCTTTCTCCAGAAAGATCCATAAATGCCTGTCAAATCTCCTCCATCTAAATAAACCTTTGAATAATTTACCTCATTAAGTGTGCCTCTTTCTCTTTACTTTTCCTGCAACACACTAAATCATATCTAATTTCTATATTCAATGATGAATTCACAGAGCTCATCTGCAAAATTTTACTACTTTTTCTCTAAACTCCATCACTGCTGCCACCACCTCTGTCATCATTGTCATCACCACCACCTCCACCACTGGTGTCACCATCATCATTATCATACACATCACTTAATGTCTGTTACCATGCTGGCATGGGTTGGAAGGTTTGCAAGAGCTGGCAAACCATAGGACTGTGCCAAGCTCTGTTGTTAGTTTTGACACGGTTTCTACAGCTGGATACCCTTCCTAATACCAACCAATTCATAGGGTCTACTGGGTGTTTTTTTCATAGCACAAGCACCAGTGGGATCACCAAGTAACTTGCAAGACAAAGTTCCCTTGACTGGGAGAGTAGTATAAAGGAAGATTGCTTTGTGCCAGTTGAGAGCTTAAAAGAATAATAGAGAGATAGTGATAGGTGCTTTGCTGTAGAAAAGATGCACGGATAATGCAGTTGGAGAATAAGGTAGAGAAAGAGAGACTTTGAGAGCGAGATAGAGATGGAGAGAGAGAGTGAGAGAGATGGTAACCTTCTTGCTGCCTAAAATTACTTGCACCATTCTACCTGAATAGTGTGAGAACTTTGGTTTGATAACAAGTAGATTATCAAATCAATAAATTATTATGTTTATCTTGCTTTAATTTTATTTCTCTTCTCCATTTGTTTTGACTTTAACATTCCATTGTCTATTTATTATTTATTATTTACTTGTTTCGGTATTCTTTTTTAAAGCCTGGTACTTATTTTACTGGTCTCTTTTGCTGCAGAACCACTGTTATGGGGATGTAAACAAACCTCCACCACTTGTCAAGTGGTGCTGGGGAACAAACACCCTCACACACACACACACACACACACACACATCACAGGCTTCTTTCAGTTTCCATCTACCAAATCCACTTACAACTCAGTGCTATAGTAGAAGACACTTGCCCAAGATCTCACAATGTGGAACTGACCCCAGAAACCATGTGGTTGGGAAGCAAACTTCTTACCACACAGCCACACTTGTGCCTATTGTTAACAATTATTCAAAAGTTTGGTTGTGTCCATCTCTTTTACTGAATTCCTACAAACTATTATTTTCCCCAGGATTTGAAATTGCCCACCACCACCATCATCATCATCATCATCATCATCGTCATCACCATTATCACCATCATCATCACCATCATCATCATCATCATCACAACCACCACCGCCACCACCGCCGCCGCCGCCGCTGCTACCGCCAAAACCACCACCACCATCATCATAATCCAGTCTGATCTAGCAAGGTTTCTACAGCTGGATACCCTTCCTAACGTCAACCACTCCGAGAGTGTGGTGGGTACTTTTTTATGTGCCACTGGGATCGAAGCCAGTCAGGTGGCACTGGCATCGACCACACTCGAATGTTGCTTTTTATGTGCCGCCAGCACGTATACCAGCCAGGTGGCACTGGCATCTGTCATGCTCGAATGGTGCTTTTTATGTGCCAGCAGCACTAGCATTGACCACGCTCGAATGGTGCTTTCTACATGCCACCGGCACAGTTTTTGTTTTTCTTTCCTTTATTATTATACCTCTAATAGTCTACTTCTATACTAATTTCTAAGATTTTCTCTTCCCCATATCTTGGTAACGTAACTTTTCCAGTTCATATGCATATATATAGGACCATGTATGCATTTTCTCTAAACTCCGTCACTTTTGCCACCACCTCTGTCATCATTGTCATCACCACCACCTCCATCACTGGTGTCACCATCATCATTATTATACACATCACTTAATGTCTGTTACCATACTGGCATGGGTTGGAAGGTTTGCAAGAGCTGGCAAACCACAAACCTAATCCTTGGGACCATATTCCTCACCACGAGGAGAGTGGATAACTGTGGCAATCTTGCATGAGTGTGTGTTGCTATAATTGTACTTGTAGAGTATAATTGTTTAACCCTTTTGATACCAACCTACTTGAGACTGCTTCTAGTCCCATGATACAAATTGCCTATTTTAATGTGTTCTATATTGAAGCCTCTTGTAATGATTTTTAGCAATCACACAAATCTCAGGAAAAAAAAAAGAAATAAACAAAAGAAGAAAAGAAAAGAACAAACAAAATAAATCATTTACTAGTTAACCCTTATATACCCCTGGTTGTGTTTTCGCAATGCAAACCTGCTCCTACTTGTATGGACATGAACTCACATCTGACTGAGCATATGAAATGTTCAGTTGGTAGTTGACACCCGTAGCTAACAGTTGCATACTGTCCTTTTCTTCCAGATTGTGAAAGCTTACCATAACGTTTAATCTAAATACAGTGAAATTTTAAGACTTCATTTTTTTATGGGCATATATGGGTTAAGACTATATGTATTCAGTGGAAAGTTTAAGATTTTATTGAAGATCAAGATTGAAGATAATAAAGATTATGTAAGATTAATGATTATTTTAAATTAAAAATGAAAGATAATTTAAGATCAATTTAAGGATAAATGATTATGAATATTAATTAAAACTGAGATTTTGTTTTTGAGGATTGTAGAGATTATTTAAGATTAAAGATGACTAAAGATTAAGATTATTTAAAAATTAAGTCATTGAAAATTAAAAATTTTATTTCCCTATTGCAATGATGAAGGTTATGGATCTACGGTTGTGTTCTTTCTTTGGAAATGTCTAAAGCACAAAATATCCAATACTTCTTTTATATACAGTGGCCCATCCTTGGGTGGCTCTTGTAGCATTAACAAATTACATTGGCCCAAGTGTTTCACAGGTACTTAATTTATCGACTCCAGATGGATGAAAGGCAAAGTTAATTTCAGCAAAATTTGAATTCAGAATATGAACACAGGTGAAATACCACCAAGCATTTTGTCCAGCATGCTAAGATTCTGCCTGTTCACCACTTTAATAATAATAATAATAATAATAATAATATTTAAAAAAAAGATTGACATAACTCTTCACGAAGGTAAATAGTCAAAACGAAGAGCGCGATTTTAGATGTTTTATTTTTTGAACAACATTTCGACAGAACGTCTGTCTTTCTCAAGTTCAAACCAAAAGGTGATTGAAAATTCAAAATTTCAGAAACCAAACGTAGACTATGAACGTGAGTAATCAGCGTCCATACGTTGATAGAATGACATCATCAGCTTTTGTCAGTTTTTTAATAAGCAGAAAGAAAGAAAGAAAAAGGAAGACGACAGTAAAAGAAAAGAAAAAGAGAGAAAGAAGAATATTCAATCAAACAGTTTTGTATAAATTTGATGATATTCTCCTGTCATCTTATTCATTCCTCCAGGGTGTGATGTCAATAACCCGCAAACATATTTCTCCTCATACATTCTGAGAAGTGAAAGTGGGGTA
>NC_068981.1:147737893-147750578 GCF_001194135.2 Octopus bimaculoides
ATGGTATTCACTTCACTCATGTTGTTGCACAATGAACAGGGCTTACCTCTCTTGCGGCTGTTCTTTAAGGTACAGCGTGTAGATACTCCAATGTTCGTTTTCTTGGAGTCAGATATAGAGGTCAATATGGACGCTGATTACTCACGTTCATAGTCTACGTTTGGTTTCTGAAATTTTGAATTTTCAATCACCTTTTGGTTTGAACTTGAGAAAGACAGACGTTCTGTCGAAATGTTGTTCAAAAAATAAAACATCTAAAATCGCGCTCTTCGTTTTGACTAATAATAATAATAATAATAATAATAATAACCTACCAGGCCTACCATCTCTACAGAAAGGGCAAAGAATCGTGTTAACTGGAATGACTCATGTACTGAGAAGAGCATTATCACTGTGAAAACAACATCCATTCATAAATTTATTTATTTTTTTTACATACATATTTTGCCTGTGAATCTGTGTGTGTAAACTGAGAATGCATACAATGAGCTTCTCTGCCCTAGGCGTACGGAAAATGGAAGAAAATTTGAAGAAAGAAGATAATAATAATAACAACAACAACAACAACAACAACAACAATAATAATTTTTCTACTCCAGGCACAAGGCCCGAAATTTTTGGGGGAGGGTCCAGTCGATTAGATCGACCTCAGTATGCAACTGGTACTTACTTTATCAACCCCAAAAGGATGAAAGGCAAAGTCGACCTTGGCGGAATTTGAACTTAGAACGTAAAGACCGACAAAATACCTCTAAGCATTTTGCCCAGCATGCTAACAGTTCTGCCAGCTCACCGCCTTAATAATAATATATCGGTCCCAGTGTTTCACTGGTACTTAATTTATTGACGCCGAAAGGATGAAAGGCAAAATCAACCTCAGCGGAATCATATATAATAATAATAATAATAATAATAATAATAATAATAATAATAATGAAATAAGAAGCTTTTAAAAAATGCAAATGAAATTCTTATATTTATAAAACATCATCACAACTTATTTTTGAAGCTAAAGTAACAACAATAATAATAATAATTTATTACAATAAATGTGTTTGTCTTCATTTGCTATGTCTTCTAATAATTCAATATTATTTGGCAAAATGTTGAAAATGAAAGGTTAATGTTATGAAGGCTGTGTCTTCATTACTTGACATTGAGTCTGAATTAACTGTAGCCATCTGACATTCGAGATAATATTTAATCCCCTCTCTTGAGAGATAGCCTATAACATCAGAAGAACATTGAGTCATGAGGCTAGGCTATAGGTTATTGTTGAAGCTGATTGAGAGAATGCCAAGACTACATACATAGTTATTGCAGCAAAGAAATTCCCCATGTCTTATTATTCATACGATTGGTCAAACTGACGGGTCGAATTCCTTTTATATCTGATTGGTCAGCTTCCTCTATAGATGACAGATCTATGATAAAGAGAGGGAGAGAGAGAGAAAGAAAGAGAGAGAGAGAGGTGGTGAGAGGGAGAGGGCATGTGAGGGAGAGAAGAGAGTAGAGTTGCTAAGAAATGCCAAGATTAAGCAATGTAATAGAAAAGAAAATGTTGGAAGAGTTGCAAGAGAGAACGCAGAGGCTAAGACAAACTAGAAAGAGGTGATTTTACAGACTTGCTCCATTGTATCAGGTTTGGGAAATATAAAAACATGACTGGTGAAGAGAATAAAGACGATGACAGGAACAACAATGAGGATTATAATTTGGCTCACCATTATTTTCTTGTGGTCCTATTGATCATCAGCATGAGGGATCTTCAACATGATTGTTCACCTTACCAGAAATAGTAGTTTATTTCTAATCCTAACTACTAAATCTACTAGATGTAGCAGTCAATTCCTTCAAATCAACATGTGCTGTTTGAAATTTAGAAAGGATACAGGATGGTCACGGCTGGAGATCCTTTGATCATCGGTTGACTCAATGAAAATTGACCAGCAACAACAACAAGAAAAATAAATGACTGAATCAACAAAGGAGCCTCTTCATGATTGCTTGACTTGGTAGAAATAGCTGCCAAATTTCCTTTAAATCAAACCCTATTATCTTGAATAAGGAGCTACCCAGCTAGAAACAGCAGGTTATTTCTAATCCTAATTTTTAAGTCTACTAAAAGTAGCAGTTAATGTTCCTTAAAATTACAACCTACTGTTTGAAATCTAGAAAGGGCAGATAAAATAATGTAGTTCTGTCAATCATTAAAAAGGCTGAGTGATCAGAGTTAGAATGCCTTTGATCACTGGTCTGCATAAGACTGACCATCACCACTGTCACCAAAAACAACAACAACAGCAGCAACAATAAACAATCATTTAGCAAAGAAATGAACCTCTTTGTGACTGCTCGGCTTGCTAGAAATAGCAGCCATATCTCCCTCAAATCACACCCTACCATCTTAGCTAAAGAATCATATATGCCCTTTAATCCAAAATAGCTGATTATTTGTTGTTACTGTTTTGTCCAAAGTTTAACTCTGATTAAGCAGACTCAAAGAGTGTTTGTGCTAAATTTGACAATTTTGCTTATGCCTCCTTTTTTTCCAGGAACAGCTTGATGCATTGGTGAACAGTCAAAGGCATTGGAGAGCATAGAGATTAAGGTTATAGTTGAGAAAAAGTTGGCTGACATAGAGCACTGAAAGCCATCAGAATATTGGAAAAGAGTTACTTGTATGACAATGATTCATACTGGATATCAAAATGTCAACATCATGACTGCTGCTGCTGCTCAATGTTCTGTGAACACATGTAAACACTGTATGGACAGCTATAACAGAGATTATGAAGCTATGACCAGCAAGAAAGGACACAGCAGGTGTTCTGACTACATCCACATGCTTACGATCCATCCAGCAACATCAGGACAAGGTGGTGGAAGATCCAAGCAAAGGAATCTGGGCTTTGACAAGAGAGCCGGGTGTCAGAGTCACTACCATGAAGCTGGCCCTGAATGAGGAACTTTGCTACCACTCATACAAGAAGCACGAGGGACAAATTCTGACAGCTAAGGCCAAGGAGAACCACTTGACGAAAGCAAAGAGGCTCCTAAACAAGCTGAGGCACCCTGTTAAGCTAGGGATGATCTGGTTCTTCTCAGACAAAAAGAATTTCTGCCAGGAACAGTTGTGCAACACCAAGAGCAACAAGTGGCTTACCTACAACCTATGTGATGTCCTGCTGAGACCCCCTTTGGTCATGACTGACCATGGAATTGCACCTAGAAAGTTAGGCAAGGCTGTTTATGGAAGACCAGCAGTCACCCATGCATGCCGGCCTCCCCTCTCCATGCCACTGATGTTATCCAAGAGAAAGGCAAAGACCAATACAGCTTGGCACCTGTGATGTCACAACTCATTTCTACAGCTGAGTGAACTGGAGCAATGTGAAATAAAGTGTCTTGCTCAAGAACACAACATGCAGCCCGGTCTGGGATTTGAACTCACAACCTCACGATCGTAAGCTCAATGCTCTAACCACTGAGCCATGCACCTTCACATATGTGATGTCCTATGTACCATGAAAACTAGGTTTCCCCAAACTGTCATGGTCTTTGGGTATGTGACCAGTGAGGGTAATGTTATGCCACCCCACATCTTTGAACAGGGCCTTATGTTCAATACAGATGGCTATGTGAAGCTACTGGAGACTGTGGTCAATCTCTGGATGGAGAAGGTGCTCCTGGAGGACCATATGTGTGGTAGCAAGATTAGGGTCCATGCCATATCTTCAGAAAGTGTTCGAAGTGGTTGTTGAGGATTTCTATCACTTCACCAGCCCCAACTGTTGGCCCTCTAATTTTCCCTGATTGTAATCCCATGGATTACTGTGTGAGGGACATGGACGAGAAAGACACCAACTGCTTTGCTTGCAACATCAAGGCTGAGTTGGTGGCCAAGATCAAGGAGGTATTTGAAGATTTTCTCAGAAACACAGATTCCATAGCTATCTTGAGGCCATGGCGGAAGCTAAGGGTTGCTACGTTGAGCAAACTGTTATCTCCCATCCTTAATCTAGTTGATATCTTCTGATTTTTTTAAATGCTTTATTTTTAGATGGGATATTGTGTTTTCCTTTCCTTTAATGTAAACTGTTAAATTTAGCCCAAACACCTTAGTAAATTCTGAACTACATTATCCAACATGTCTGTCCTTCCTTTTCCTAAGATTATGGTGTTTGATATGCAGTTACTTCTAGCTGGTTGAGTAACTGCATACAGATTATTTCATGGGGTCATCTAACTTTATGTAAGAGGATTAGATGATAATGAAGTAAAAGAAAGTAATTTTTTTCTAAAATTACTCTCATTAGCACAAGATTACTAATTACTAATTTAATATTTTAATTGCTTCAGTCAAAGAAATGCAGCCATGCTGGGGCACAATCTTAGGGGTTTAGTCAAATAAATCAACCCCAGTAGTCAAGTGATGGTGGTGAAAGGATGAACACAAACACAGAGAGACACATACATATATGTATGATGGGCTTCCACACAGTTTCCATCTATCAAATCCAGCTTGGGGCTATGGTAGAAGACACTTGTCCAATGTGTCATGCAGTGGGACTGAACCTGAAACCACGTGGTTGCAAAGCAAACTTCCTAACCATACAAACATGTTTGCGCCAATGCATGGGTACAAGTTGTTGACACAGACAAGCAAAGGTGTCTCTGATAGGATTTAAAATCAGAATTTAAACGAATGAAACTAAATCTTGTTAAATACTTAGTCTGGTGCGCCAGCATTTTATGCTAATATATTTCCATCGAATTAAGAATTTGACAATTCTAACATATCTTTATCTTTGAACATTTACTTGTATTAATTACTAGATTGTGACCACGCTAGTGCACCTCCTTGAAGGGTGTGAAAATTAATCAAACATTTCCTAGGGGTGCAGAGCACAGAAAAGGTTGAGAGTCATTGCCCCAAATCATGCATACTATAATGATAATAATGATGATGATGATGATGACGACGACAATGACGACAATGACGACGACGACGATGACGACGACGATGACGACGATGATGACGACGACGACGATGATGATGATGAAAATAATAAAATATACTAATAATAAAAAAAAATTAATGATGCAAAGAGGAATTTCAATTTTGTTATAGTATTAGAAAAAAAATCTGAATAATATAAAATCTGTTATTTAAAATAAAAATATAGTATACACTAAATATATATCACTATATATTAAAATGTATTAATATGAGATACGAGTTTCATTATTGATATTTTCCTGTTGTTTTTGTTATTTTCATTTTTGTAGTAGGAATAATAGTAGCATATAACAAAGTAGACCAATTCCTGCCTTCGGTGTTAACCAGCTAAGCAGCAGAGAGGTATTGATGAAACTCCAGAGAATTAATACTGAATTGATTTGAGACTTTCATGAAAGCTCTGAAGATTAAGCTACACAATTCAGACAGGAGGAGGAGGAAAGCTGGTCCCAATAGCCTAAACACATACAGTGTAGTCATGAAAATGAATGGACAAAACACTTCTGGTATAGATTATGCCAAGTCACAACACACAGATAGAATTATACAAGCCTCAAAGAAATCAGTATTGTTTGCTAGATAAGGTATTTACGCTGCAGTACTTTTGTGTTGAAACAGTATTGAATTTTTTCGACTCCATCTCAAATATTATTGGATAATGTTTTGATCTGTTTAAATGTTATTTTATAATAAGCACTTGAGGATAACTGAAACACAAATGAGATTTTCAGTTACCATTGTCGTTATTTTCGTTGTCATAATTTCTATGATTTTGGGAATGAAGTCATGTCTAGGTCATTGGAAATATTTTTGCCTTTTGGGACTGCTAAAGTACATATACATACATACATACTAGATTAACTTCTAATGAGGAGCCTCTATGTTTTCACTCAAACTGCTAGAAACAGCAACCAAATTTCCAGGAAATCACATTCTACTGTGTTATAAAAAGAAAGATATAAAGAAGAGTAATGTGGTCTTTATACTGTATCTAAAGCTAAAATGATTGGATAATAATGGTTGGAACAATTTTGATTATAGATTAGTTGAATCAGAGCTGATATGGGGGCTAAACAGCAACAATAGCTATAGAAAGAAGAAACGGATCATGTGAGGAAGGTCAGACTGACAGGAAGTTGGATATGAAGTGTTTGTAGGTTAAGGGTCTCAAACTTGAAGCCAACCAGAAGAGTCTTTGGCAAACAGACATTCAATACCTTTTATGTTTTACTTTTTTCAGTTATTGAACTGTGGCCTAGCTGGGGCACTGCCTTGAAGGGTTTAATTAAACAAATTGACCCCAGTACTTATTTAAGTCTGATATTTATTCAGAATTTACTGAATCACTAAGTTTCAGGGATGTAAACAAACCAGCTCTTGTTGTTAAGCAGTGGTGGAGAACAAACATATACACAAAGACACACACACACACACACACACACACACACACACACACACACACACACACACACACTTACATATGTATATTTATACATGACAAGCATCCACATAGTCTCTGTTTACAAAATTCACTCACAAAACACCAGTTGGTCCAGAGCCATAGTAGAAGACAGTTGCTTAAGATGCTGTACTTCAGGACTGAACGTAAGACAATAAGCTTGCAAAGTGAGTTTCATAACTATGGCCTTCTTCAGACAGCAGAAATAATTAATATTCTTAGTCCTGTTGATCTCTAGGTCATGTTGATTTCTAGGTCATGTTGATCTCTTGGTCATGTTGACATTGAAGCCACTTGACTCAAATGTTTAAACTTTGTTCAGTCATGTAGGTTATGTACTTGACCTCTATAAGTACTATGCTTTCATGGCTATAAACTAAATTTCTTACGAAAAAGCCTCAAAGCTCCATCAACTGAACTTGTCGATATCTGACCAATAAAAGAGCCTCCTCAATGCATTCACTGGAGGTGCAAGAAAACAAACCGAATCATATTTAAATCATACCTAAATACCTTAGGAAGAAGGTCATATTGGAGAATGTTGTCTTAGAAATATTATCTGAAAAACGAGAAAAGACAGGGAATAATATTATCATGCTTGAGACACTTTTGATCATAGGTTTGCTGAATTTGAGCTGACTTGGGGCTAAAAATCAACAATAACAATTATCACTACCAAAACCATTACAACCACCACCACTGTTACCTTGAATCTGACCACCACATCACCATCATCAACAACAACATCATCCTCACTAATACCAACACTATGAGATAGCCCATCAGCATCACTACCAACAACATGCCTGAGCTAATAAGGGAGCATTGACGTGAATGGGAAAGGGGTGAGGGGATGAATGTAAGAAATACAAAACAAGGGTTGAGGAGTGGATGTAGTGAATGGTAGACAAGGATGGAGAGGTGATCAAGAATACATATGAATTGGGGGAAGGTTGGGGAAAGTAAGTGATGAATGACAGTACAGAAAAGCTGAGAATCAGAATAATAATAATACAGTAGACAGGAGAAGGATGAGAGAAAGGGAGCTGACATGCGAGTTGATAGGTTGAAAGAGTGTGAGGGAAGAAGCAGACAGAGCATGAGGAGAGTCAGGGATAATTTGGTGGTGTAAAATGGTGATTAATGATCCTTTCTATTATAGGCACAAGGCCTGAAATTTTTGGGGGGGTGGAGGCTAGTCGATTGCATCAACCCCAGAGTGTAACTGGTACTTATTTCATTGACCCTGAAAGGATGAAATACAAAGTCAACCTGAGTGAATTTGGATTGAGAATGTGACAAAATGTAGCTAAGCGTTTTGCCCAGCATGCAAATGATTCTGCCAGTTTGCCACCTTAATGGTGATTAATAATAGAATAAGTAAATAATGGCTTCAAATTTTGGCACAAGGCCAGCAGTTTTTGAGGGGAGGGGGAAATAAATTACATTGATTTAATTTCTTGACTAGCACTTATTTTATTGACTCCAAAAGAATGAAAAGCAAAGTCAACCTTGGTGAAATTTGAGCTAAAAATGTGAACATGGACAAAATGCCATTAACAACTTTGTTGGGTGAGCTAAAAGCTCTGCCAAATCACTGTCTTAGAATGAGTATTTGATGCAATAAGAAAAACAATTCCACCAAAAGTTGGAATTTATTTGGGAAAAATACTACAGAAAAATACATGGCTGTATTGGTTATTGAAGATCATTTTAAGGGTAATGCTCCAGCTTGGCCCTAGGTAGAATGACAAGATAAAACTAAAGAACATATAAAAGATGTTACTATTCTTGATGTAGTAACTTAGGTATTTTGGTGAAATGGCACTTCATTTTAGCTAAGTGGACAGAGGTCTCTAAAATAATGTACTAAATCAAATATGATCTTGGAAGGTTTGTGAAAAATGAGATAATAATTTGTCAGATGAGAAATATTAATTTTCAATAAATTTAGGAAGTTACCATGAATTAAATAAAACCTTATAGCAAATGAATATATATTGACTTTTTACATTGATGAAAGGTCGCAGAGGTATAGAAGGGGAAATGTAATATTTTTGTTTTAATAGCTTGATCTGGAAGAGGCTGTGTCCATAACTTTTGCAACACTGATAAGATTAGCACTATTAATGCTCCTGTTGAACAGTTGCAGTATGATGGCTGCAGAAATTCAATTCAACTTGTAACCAAAAATACTGTCTTCATATTTGTAAGCCAAATTATTTTCTGGGCCAGCATAACAGAATAAGAACATCCTACCCTTCTCTCACTTGCTCACACTCTTTCGCTTGTTTCCATACATGTTCTCACTGACACTCATATATACCCTTTCATGTCTTTATCTCAGTTATTCTTTAATCTTTTGTCTACCAACCACCTCAGTAATATTTCTCACTTTCTCTTTGCTATTATTCTTTCTTCCTTCTGTTTCACACATTGTTTTCTTCTCTCACAATGTTCTATGGAACAGTTCTGCACATTCATGTTTTAAAGGAAAAAAAATTGTCCATTAAATCAGAAATCTTTTAAGTGGAGAGTCTTTTAAATGAAGGGTTCTCTTTTGGAGTCAATACTATCTAGGATGGTATTGACTCCAATGACACATGACTTGCTTGTACATTCCATTTTTGGTTGGTTTCTATGGCTGGATGCTCTTTTAATTAGCAACCACTTTACTGAGTGTTAGATCTGTCATGAGCCCTAGGGCTAATAAGATTGGAGTCTAACCTAGTTTCTACCGAGTATAGGTGACTGAGATCATAACATTCTCTCCTGAACAGGTTGCCAATCTGTTACAGGGTTGACTTCTTAGCTATTGCTGGAACTTGTTTACAGCTGAGTGGATTGGAGCAACATGTGATGAAGTGTTTTGCTCAAGAACACAATGCACCACGCAGTCTGAGAATCAAAAACCATGATCTTATAATAATGAGTGCAACACTCTAACCATTAGACTATGTGCTGTTACCTGAATGTATTGGGTGTATTTATTGTAGTATCTCAGTGTATTTACTGTGGCATCAGCACTGTAGAGGATATCATGTCTTTAGCAAAACTAAAGGGTCCTCTTGATCTTATATTGTCTCTGCATGTTCACCAACCATTTTGCAGCGTACTGGGTACATGCATTTTATCATGGTACCAGGACTCGTAAAGTTGCCTTGTCTACTGTAAGACCAAAGAGTCTTCACAACATTGTCATGTGTTTATTTGCTCATTTCAACATAACTCAAAAGATGGATGAGAGAGAGAGAGAGAGAGACAGAGAGAGACAGACAGACAGACAGACAGAGACAGAGAGAGATGGGGAGTTATAGAGGTGGATATTGGCAAGAAAGAGTGAAAGAGGGTGTCAGTATGCTAAAAAAAAAAAAGACAGAGAGATAACTGGCAGCACAGAAGTGATGGTAAGGGGTACTGGGTACTACCATCCTTAGTTACACCTGTAGTATAATACAGTGAATAGAAGTGAAATAAGCAGTAGAGAGACAAGTGATAAAGAGATGTGATGACAGAAGGATGTGTGATAGAGAAAGTATGTTGTAAAAATGTGTGATACAGAGACTGTGGACACAGCAGATGTAGAATTGATATATTGGTTGAAAACCCAAATGGATATGCATCATGTAAACATATATCTAAATATTAGAGGCCACCCAGCCTCTGTCACAATCATCACTTTTAATGTTCCATTTGCCATGCTTGCATGGGTGTTAGGGTCTTTTCCAGTGCAGTATGTTAGCAATCCACTTGGCTCTTTATCATCTCCTTAGTGAACTGCAAAATCTTGAGACCAGATTCCACCACTTCATCTTCCTCTTTCATAGATTCCATTAACTTAGAGTTCTCAGCCCATTTTTGAAACACCTATCATATATTGGGTCATCGCATAAATAATGTGATTTTTACAAGTGCATGAACTAAGAGTTAGAGAGCGACAGGATAAACTACCTGCATCAACTTGCTATAAAAGCAGGTAGTAATTTTACCTTGTACTTATACTTTGTGCAAGTTTTGAAGAGTGCAGTTCGATTTTAACAGTTATTTTTTCAAAGCTATAATGGAAGTGACAAAGGAGCATATTCAACATATTTTGCTTTAGGAGTTCAATAAAGGCAATAACACAATGGAAAGTGTGAGAAATATTAATGCAGTATATGGGGATCAGACTAAAAGGTAGATTGTATAATGCTTGTGTATGAACAGATATGTTACATGGTAAAAAAAAATTAAAATAAAAAAAAGGTAACGTTACCTTCTCAGGTCATGCTGACTCATAAGGGCTGGTTTCCTGGTTTCCATGGCATATAAATTCCCCACCTGGATGGGATGCCAGTCTGTCACAGGATTACTCATTTTTGCCAGCTGAGTGGATTGGAGCAACATGAAATGAAGTGTCTTGCTCAAGAACACGTGTTGCTAGGTCCAGGAATTGAAACCATAACCTTACAATCATGAGTCCAACACCCTAACCACTAAGCTACATGCCTCCACATGCTACATGGTAGTGAAATATGAACCATGAATGCAGAAGACATGCGAAAACTGGAAAGAAATTAAGCTAGCATGCTCTGCTGATGTGTAATGTCAGCATGCATGTACAACAAAGTGGAAATGTACTAAGAGAAAAATTGGGCATAAGAAGAATCAATATAGTGTGCAAGAGAGAAGACTGTACTTGTATGGTTATATTATATGTATGGATAAGGACAGCTGCATAGTGAAGCACCTATCACTAAATATGGTTGAGACCCGTGAAAGAGGTAAACCTAGGAAGATGTAGGATGGAGCAGTAAAGACTGACATCAAGATATAGAGCCTCACAGAGATGACAATGGACTGAGATAATAGGCAAAAAAAAAAGTGAGGTCCTATCTTGGCAACAAAAATAAAAGGTCCCAAAAACATATCACTTATGTCTATTCCTCCTCCACCCAAACTATCCCTATCAAGTTTTCCCCACAACTCCTCTTCCTAACACCCATCTGTCTATCACTCTTCCAACTATAACACTACTTATTCAACTGTTATAATTATATGAGAGCAAATTTGAACATATTTCTTCCACCTTTTGTCTTATCTCTTCCTGTTACTCACTCCACCTTCTCAAGATTATCTTTTACTACTTTCTTCTCGAAAGAATTCCCTTTTCCCTTGAACATCATTTCATATTTGCCATTGGCAGCCCCCACCACCATCTTCGCTCGTCATTTACTATATCCACTCCTATATACTTCTGACCTCCATCCCAGTCACTGTGCCCTCCCCCTCTCTTACCCCATATTTCACATCATTTCCCTCTTCATCATTTGTCTGTGGTTTTATACTGCTGTTCACCTACTTCCATTTATGCTGTCATTTATCACCTCCTCCTTCCTGACCCACTCATATTTCTTTCACCTTCCCCCACCTACAACTGATAATACATCTCCCACTCAGTCAAGGAGTCTTGCCTTGAAAGTTACTTGGTGACTTCACCAGTGCCAGTGTCGCAAGAAAAACGTCCAGTGCACTCTGTAAAGTGATTGGCATTAGGAAAGTCATCTAGCCATAGAAACTATGTTAAAGCAGAGGCAGACATTGATGCTTGAGGCAGTCCTCTGGCTTGTTGGATCCTGTTGAACAATGCAACCCATGCCAGCAAGGAAAATGAATGTTAAAAGATGATGACATATGTCTGGAGTTGATAGTATACTCAGAACCACTTTAGCAGTATAGCAGGCCCCCAGGTAAATCACAGCATCAAACCCTTTTGTATTTATTGACAGCAAACCACAACATGCATAGGTCAGAATTGAGCCCCAAGATTTGTAGGGCCCCTAAGCAACTGTCCCATATACTCAGTTCCTTAAGACAGCTCTGGGTTCACTCCTTTACAAGTTTGAGTATTGATGAAGTGAATAATTAGACTTTATGTATTGAGTACTTTTTCTTCATTCATATACTCAGACAAACAAGTGTGTTCGTGTGTGTGCTTGTGGACGCATGTTTGCATGCATATATATATATATATACATATATCAGAAATGACCACTCGTAAGGCCTCCATGACGGTGGAGTTACGATTTTAGGAGGACGATTGGGACCACATGGATGAGGAAGGCGCGATCCAGAGAGGAGTGGACAGTGTGCTGTGACCAACAGTATCAAATGGACACCCAACGGACTGGTCGGTCAAGGTGATATATATATATATATATATA
>NC_068981.1:147750874-147768374 GCF_001194135.2 Octopus bimaculoides
TGTATGGATATATATACATATATGTCCAAACTCCACAGAAGACTCAATACACATAATACAGACAACTGTAGAGTAAATATTTATAACGGACTTATTTGCTTTTGAAGAGACTATGTTTCCATGCTATTGTAGGATTCACCTGATTAACCCTAGAAGAGGGTAAAAGCATAGTCACTTTGCAAAAACAAATATCTGTATAAATGTATATATATGTGTATATAAGTGTGTGTGTGTGTGTGTGTGTGTGTGTGTGTGTGTGTGTGTGTGTGTGTGTGTGTGTGTGTGTGTGTGTGTGTGTGTGCGTGTGCGTGTGTGTATGTGCGTGTGAGTGCGTTCTTCCATTAGTGAAAGGTTTTCAGATAATGCTCTTGAAGGCTTCAAGAGCATTATCTCTATGAAAACCTTTGGCTAATGGAAGGATGCTTTTAGTGAAACTTAAAGCTAAGCAATGTAACATCAGTATTATTGTTTGTTACGAATCTATAAATAATGCAACTGATGAAAAGAAAGATTCTTTCTACCAATTATTGCTAAACAGAATTGATAGTATAACAACAGGATCTATGAAAATTTTGATTGGTGAGCTAAATGTGCAAGCTGGCAGTAGCAACGAAGGTACAGAACAAATAATAATAGGCATACGAGGGCTTGGAACTGCTAAGATTAATCATACTCTATAGCACCAACAATCTCATCATAGGAGCAAGTATGCTTAAAGAAAATCATAGGCCTCTGGGTAAAGCCCTTAATGGGAGCTCATACTTGCATGATCACAGCATGTTTAGATCAGCATTGGCCCCTAGGTAACTATCTAATGTACCCAAACTTTAAGATGATATTGCATAGGAGGTACTCTCTTTAAAAACAAAGCTGTTATTCATACAGGTAGTAGGATCTCTCCAGATAAAAATGTATTGTTATCAAATAGATCATATTTTGATAAATTAGTAATGTAAGAAATAACTGCCAAGCACTAGAACATATTGAAATGTATACATCAAAAATGACCATTAGTAGTGTTAGGGACGATTCACATGAAACTGAAGGTCAAGGAAAAGAAGAAAAGGTTTACCAAGTTTGATTGAGAAAAGTTCAAAGATAATAGAGTAAAGGATGAAATTGTAATTGAATGTCAAAATCGATTTGGAATGCTAGAAGCTCTAGATGAAGATGTATACATCAATAGCATGTGGAAGAATTAAAGAAGGAATATCAGAATGTAGTGAAGAGTGATCTGGGTTGAAGAAGAAAGATAAAAAAAGAAGAAATGGATTTCAGATAAAACATGGAAAGTTATTGAGGCATGAAAGGAACAAAAGCAAATTTTGAAAATTAGAGAAGGAATAAGACAGACCTTAAAGTGGGAATAGCTAAATACTGGAGTCTCAATAGGGAGGTGAAAAAGTGTTGAAGAAGAGATAAAAGAAGGTTTTTGTAAGTGAAAGATAATGAAGTAGATAAACTGTTCTATGCAAGAGACAAATGAGGAGTCAGCAGTTGTTAATGAAATAATAGACAAAATTTCAGACAAATAGATCAAAAAGGCCACCTGTGTTCAGTATTTCTGGAGAAATACTCTGATAATATCTTTACTACAAGTGAAGCTGGAAGTAACTGTACATGAAATATCTGTTGAAGCAATATTACAAGCTATGACTGTATGTTTAAAAAGTTATCTTTGAAACCAAATGGTTTTGGGTTCAGTCACACTGTGCAACACAATGGACAAATGACATCTACTATAGTCCCTGGCTGGACAATGTATTGTGAGGGAATATTGTAACTCTGGGAATATGGTAACTCTGCAGAAAGCCCATTGTGTGTGTGTGTGCTTGTGTGCACGTGCTGTCTCTCACTTTTAAGTTCTCTATGTTAGCAGTTCAACACAAATAGTGACCAAAAGAATAAATATCAGACTTTAAAAAATAAGTACTGGAGTTGATTGGATGCATTAAGCCCTTCAAGATTGTACCTAATTATGGCTGTAGCCAAATAATCAAGATAGGAAAAGAGTAAAGTAAAAAAACAGCACAGCTTCTGAATCGGAAAGAATTGCAGGAAAAATGCCAAAAACAGAGAAGCATATATGACAGCAAGAATGTTACTGAATCAGTTTCATAATATATGGAATATAAAAAGGATACCTAAAGATTTGAAGTTTAGTGCAATGACTAAGATACCAGAAATGGTGTGTTTCAGAGAGTGTGACATGAGAAGGAATATAATCTTCTGCAGCTTTGAGTAGAAAATGTTCTGTCTGGTTACTTTGAATAGGATATATATGAAAGAGTGCTGAAAAGTTCCTGGCTTTAAGGATATTGCAAAAGACCAGACTGGAGGTCAAACCTTCTGAGTTCTTTTACAGGGCTTAGGAAAACTGAAGGACTGCTGCAATAAGTGAAGCTGAGATGGGAATATGAGGAATAAAATCCTAATTAACTGATTCTCCGGTATTTTCTTTTATCCAGAGCCAGGAACTTTTCAGCACCCCTTCATACTGCATTGGAAAGTATACTAAGAGATGAACATGTAAGCTTCCATCTATTATAAGATTGTAGTGATTAACTATCATTGCTCAGGCATATTATACAACAGTATGTTTATTTCAGACAACTTTTGTTAATGGCTTTTGTGAACTGCGGAATGATTTTTGGTAGTGTACATGTTGCTACAACTTGAAAGGTACCATGCTGTTAGGGTATGCTTGAAAATATATAAATCTAGTAGGTACAATAAATAGAGAAAATAAGTTTAAATCAAGCGCAGATGATCAGCTTTCAAGTGAATCTTAACTTGGGAGTGGAGTACAGCATGCAGGTATTGTTGTTTTCCCTCTCTGTTTGTTGTAATAAACTACAAAGGAAACAGTCATAAATGGAAGAGATGGGATTGAATGGATTTATGGAAATTGTTTGTCAGATCGCAATTATGCTAATGACATTGTATTGCATAATAATGGAATATCAAAAATACAAAGAATGACATACAAGCATACAAGCTTAATGAAATAAGCAAAGGTGTGGCCTCAAAGACAAGCATTAATAAAATGGAAATTATGAAGACTGAGCAAACAGATAGAAGAAATGTGTTGTTAAATGGGCATATGCTGGAAAAGTTAAATGAATTTAAATATCTTGGAACTTTTATAGAAAGTGATGGCTCTGCAGAAATTGGATTTAATGAAAGATTTAAGAAGACAAGTCAAGTGATGGGAATACTTTCCAATGTGCAAAAATCACATAGACTGGTGATTCATATGAGATTAAACTGTGTACATCACTAGTAAAATGTGTTCTAGTATGTGGCAATAGGTATGGGATAGCAATGAAAATAAAGCCAATCATTTTAGGGTCTTGAGAATAAAGCATTAAAAAGAACCTTCCAGATAAATGGAATGATTTTGTGACAAATACAATAGTTTGAAATGTAGAAAGTACCATATAAAGACGAAGAATTTATACTTTCAGATTTTGGCACAAGGCCAGCAGTTTTCAAAGAAGAAGTTTAGCTGATTGCATTGACTTCAGTGCTTGCTTGGTACTTAGACAAAGTTGACCTCATCAGGATTTGAACTCAGAATGCAAAGAGCTGGAAGTTATGCTAAACATTTTGTCTTGTCTAACTTGCTAACAATTCTGCCAGTTTACCACCTTAATACAAGGAAATAATGAGGGGGAGATAGCAATAGTTAGGCCATAAGTTTCAGTCCCAGCCTGAAAACTGACAAATACATCAAGCAATAAAATCGACAGTCCAAGGTATTAGAAGAAGAGCTAGGCCTAACTGGCAAAACACAGAAAATGTTAAGAGAAAGAAGGGATCAAAACTGGGTAGTGAATGACCAGAAGCACAGAATGAATATATGAAGGTCCATTACATCAAGTATCACTGGTATCAGTAACACAATATTTGTATTTGTATATAAAATGATAGCATGCAGATTTAATATTTTGTTTCAATCTTCATTATTATTAGATTGATTTTTAAAGTGAAAGTGTTTAAATATATTGTTGCAAACTGCAATATGTATCTTATGATATATTATAAATGTTTCGTGATGTCACTGCATCTTTAATTATCCTTTGACTCCTACTTAGTTTTAAATATATATATAAATATATCATCATCATCGTTTAACATCCGCTTTCCATGCTAGCATGGGTTGGACGATTTGACTGAGGACTGGTGATCCAGATGGCTACACCAGGCTCCAATCTGATTTAGCAGAGTTTCTGCAGCTGGATGCCCTTCCTAACGTCAACCACTCCAAGAGTATAGTGGGTGCTTTTACGTGCCACCGGCACGAAGGCCAGTCAGGCAGTACTGGCAACGGCCATGCTCAAAATGGTGTATTTTACGTGCCACCTGCACAGGAGCCAGTCCAGCGGCACTTGGCAACGATCTCACTTGAATGACTTTTCACGTGCCACCGGCACAAGTGCCAGGAATGCGAAGCTGCGGCACAAGTGCCAGGAAGGCAACGCTGGGAACGATCACGCTCGAAAGGTTGTGCCATCACAATTTTGCTTTCGTTTACCCCAACAGGTCTTCGCAAGCAGAGTTTAGTGTCCAATGGAGGAGACGTTGGCATGGGGGCCAGTCGTCGAATTTAGTTCGATTTCGATTTCACTTGCCTCAACAGGTCTCGGTGTAAAGAGAGAGGGGTTAATTAGAGATTAAGATAGCTAAAGACATACTGATGTCCTAAATTCTGCTACATATTCCTACACCTCCTTCATCCTCTGATTGTACAGTTTTAATTTAGTCCTCACATACAACCACAACTTTCCACTCTAACTTTTCTTTCTCTATCACAGACACACACACACACACACACACACTAACATGCATTTACCTCACCTTTCATTTCTAATCCCCACTCTGCAGCTCTTTCTCGTTCTCTCTCTTTCTACATACTCTATCTCTCACTACTCACTGTTCCTCTCACTCTCATTCTTTCCCTCTCTAGCAGTATCTGTCATTTCTTCTCCCACTTTAACCTTCAAACCAGCCTCGAGTGAAAACACCTAAGATCAAATATCTTCTAGCTGTGACCATCTTGTCTTTTTTTATCTGAGTTGTGTGCATGCAGGATTACATTATCCGATGTGTCCATCCACTTTTAAGATGGTAGGGTAAGTGTGATATGAAAGAGAGATTTGATTGAAGTTTCTAGCAACTTGAGTAACCACAAAGTGATCCCACTCCCTCTACAACTGAACTGTGGTTGTTGTTATTGTTGCTGAGCTCCAGGTCAAATCTGATTGATCAGAACTTTGGTTATAGATCTGCTTAACTCAGGCTTGACCTGGGGTTAAAGAACAACAACAGCAATATAACAATATTGGCAATAGTAAGTTACAGAACTTTAGAATTGAATGTCTCACTAGAAAACAAACATCTGTGCAATAACAGTACTACTGGAATGGAATCAATTTTATGTAGTTCTACCAACACTAACTACATCAACACCAGAGTAAGTTGCTCATTAGAAGCTCTTGTTCAGATGATGAGCTATTGTAAATATGGCAATTTGTAAATAGTTTTCTTTCAATTCACAAATCATTGTTAGTATTCTTAACGAGAGAAAAAGAGAAAAGAGAAAGAGTGTGTACGTGTGGGAATCTTTGTAAATCATTAACAGTTGATGAAATAATAAAGTCACAAACCTTATAGTTGTTACAGTTTAGCCCAAGGTTAGTTCTGAGGAAGTAGACCTATGATCTGTCAAAGTGTTACAGTCATAACCATAATGTTTTGTGTATGTGTGTATGCATGTATACATGTATGTGTGTATTCTTTTGCAGCTATCATGCATCTTATGCATGTCGTCATGTATCATATGCTTTTACAGCATGTTGATAACATTACAATGAAAGTCTTCCTGATTAAGTGTGAGTTCTCCCAACGGATGAAACATGAGTTCTCCCATCAGATGAAGCCATAACATTACTTCATTCTGATTTTCTCATATGACAGAGATATTAGGGTGGTTTGCTAGTACCTTCCAAACGAAGGCAGCGAGCTGGCAGAATCGTTAGCACACCGGGTGAAATGCTTAGTGGTATTTTATCTGTCATTACATTCTGGGTTCAAATTCTGTCAACTTTACCTTTCATCCTTACAAGGTCAAGGTCCTGCCAAGGTCAACTTTGCCTTTCATCCTTACAACCCAGTCAAGTGCTGGGGTCAATGTAATTGACTAGTCCCCTCTCCACAAATTTTCAGGCCTTGTTCTTATAGTAGAAAGACTATTACCTTCTACAGCTGGATGGTTGTTGGCCCACAAGGAGCTCAGCCACCCTTCAACAGATCTTGTCTTTAGTTTTGCTAGCTGTCCAGATATCCTCTTCACAAAAGTAGCAAGCTACTCAAGTGGGAAAGCTGGTTTAATTGTTGACCACTCAACCATGGAACAGGTAGTACTGGTTCACATAGTACCAGTAGCAAGTTTCATCAGTCCGTGATGAGATCTCTGACTTGATTTATGCTATGTCAACTAATACAGTATTAAATATCATTATCTTTAATATGGTAGGGCATAGTTTAAGGGAAATTTGTTTGCTATTATTAGGTCTAGTGACCATGTAGACATTTGTCCAGATTGTCCCATTTTACCCCATACAATTCCCCATAGTTTGCTTTCAAAGTTGTTTACAAAAGCCACAAAAGGTCAAGCAGTGGAGTGAAACCACAGGATACAGGATAATTTCCAGCTTCAAACACAGAAACAGCGTATTTACAACAATACATCAAAAGGCTCCATTTAGTCATATGTTTGACTATCTGTGTGTCATAGGCCAGCTCAGTCAGAACTGCCTTAGGGGTATACAGCCTCATAGATGTTCCACTTTCTACTTTTGGATTAGAGGTGCAGGCATGGTTACATGATTAAGATGCTTGCTTTGCAACCAAGTGGTTTTGGGTTCAGTTCCATTGCGTGGCACCTTGGGTAGGTGTCTTTTACTATAGCCTCAGTCTGACCAATATCTTGTAAGTGAATTTAGTAGATGGAAACTGTGAGGAAGCCTGTCATGTGTGTGTGTGTGTGTGTGTGTATCCTTGTGTCTCTATTTGTCTTTTACTCCACTGCTTGAGCTCAACAACCAGTGTTGGTTTGTTTACATTCCTGTAACTTAGGTAGTTTTTAATACCTGTTTTCACTTCAAATAAGTACAAAAAACTATGAAAATTATATTTTAACTCTCTTAGAGTATGAAAATGAAGACAAAAGAACAATAAAATCATTTGAGATTCCGGTATTATTGTTGTCAAATAAACTTTCAAATGGAGAAAGAATGGTGCATTTTTTCCATTCAGAGCAAGTTGAAGCATCACTTTCTGTTGTGGTATCTAGATGATGATGATGATGATGATGATGATGATGATGATGATGGTGGTGGTGATGATGATGGTCATCATCATCAACAACAACAACAACAACAACAACAACAACCACCACCACCTTATCTAATGATGGAGGAAAGTCAGGAAAAACTTCATTGCTGTATAAATATTCCATTTGTAATTGATTTCTCATATCAATAAGGGCTGCTTACATTTAGGTGCTTTTGATGAAGTAGACACTTGGGCATCAATTGATGATAGCTGGAGCTATAGAGAATTTTTGAAACATCAATTGATGACATCCACTGTTCTCTAACAGATCATCAGTTAATGATATCTGCCATTTAAGGCTTGAAACCATTACCTTCAGTAGACTAGGATCAAATGTAGAAGAAATTTATTTCTCATGCATTTAAAATCATAAAAAAGTGGAGCTAAACATCAGCCCTTAGAAGCTAGTGGGACTCATTGAGGCATTTAGGGTTTTTACTCCACCTCTACAACATTATATATGCAGTTAGAGTGTAAAATAAAGTCAAGTACAATGAAATGCTGAGGTCAGTGGCCTATATCTCTGTCCACCCCTTCACCACCACCCCATGACTGTATCCCTTGAAGTTCAAGTGCTGTGTAGTCAGTCATGGTTATCGTTGATTACAGAAGTGTCAAGGAGAAAAAAAAAATCTCTTACCATGACTTGGCAAATGATTCATCATCATCATCATCATCATCATCATCATCATCATTTAGCATCCATTGTCCATTCTGGCATGGGTTGGACGGTTTGACCAGGGCTGGTAAGGTGAGGGGCTGCACCAGACACCAGTCTGATTTGGCATGGTCTCTATGGCTGGATGCCCTTCCTAACACCAACCACTCTGAGAGTGTAATGAGTGCTTTTACGTACCAGTTGCATGACACCAGTATCTGCCACAACTATGATTTCACTTGGCTTGATAGATCTACCTTCTCAAGCACAACATATTCTTTTCTAGTCTAAGCACAAGGCCTGAAATTTTTGGGGAGGGGGCCAGTCGATTAAATTGACCCCAGTATGCAACTGGTACTTAATTTATCAACCCCGAAAGGATGAAAGGCAAAGTTGACCTCGGTGGAATTTGAACTCAGAACATAAAGACAGACGAAATACCACTAAGCATTTCACCCAGTGTGCTAACGTTTCTGCCAGCTCGCTGTCTTTCAAGCACAACATATTACCAAAGGTCTCAGTCATTTGTCATTGCCTCCATAAGGCCCAACACTCAAAAGGTGCCTTTTATGTGCCACTGGCACAGATGCTAGTTTTATGTCACTGGCATCAACCACATTGCCTCTGTGAGGTCCAATGCTCAAAAGGTGCTTTTTACGTGCCACTGGCACAGGTGCCAGTTACATGACACCGACAACATCCACAGCTATGATTTCACTTGGCTTGACAGGTCTTCTTAAGTGACAGGAATTTTTCAATCACAGATTAGGACTTGTTTTGTGAGTCAGAGAGATTGCTGACTCTTATGATGACCTGAGGATAACTGAAAACCTCATACTCACAACTCTGTTCTTGCCAACTGCCTGAGTCAAAATGATGTTCAAATCACCTGTTTCATCACATGACATCCCTTCATTTCTCACTTCAGGTGCATAGCTTACTATGTCACAATTGCTGAGGGCTGAAACCTCTTGGAGCCACAGAAAGTGACCCACTCATTGTGACAGTGGGCAGTATCACACAACTGTGATAATAAAATACCACCATTTCTGTAGATACAGATGCACAGAAAGTACAGATGCACAGAAGGTGTGGTAAGGGTGGAAGCAGTTGTGATTCTTTGGTTCCCTACATGGATGCATCTTCTGTTGTGGTGTCATATGACTCAAGTCAAAGATAAACTTGTTATCAGTTTAAATATGCTTAAGAAATATTCAGATTGGTAACAAGTTTATATTTGTATACATCACTGCTTAGTGCTTCTAATCTGGATTGAAGTCATTCTCTTCTTTTGGGAATACACGATAACTTTAGACATCACTTTCTATTGTCTTCCTTATTCTTTCTCTCTTTCTTTTATTTATTTTTTTTTGGCAATTGCTATATCATCATCAAATTAGATGACCAAGCTATCACTCACTCCCCACAACTAGATAAGATTAAATAAAATGACTACCAACAATGGATCTTCTATATAGTAGAAATATCAGCCAAATTATTCTTAAATTACACTCTATCATCTTGAAAATGACAGCAGGTATTGGATAATGTTCTCCAAGATACATACTGTCAAAGAGAAAGAAGAGGTAGCCATGACTGGGATATTCTTAACTAGAGGTATGCTCAATAAGAAATTACCTGATGCTAAATAGCAACCACAGAAAGCACCAAATATCCTTCAAATCACACTATATCATCTTAATGAAAAGGAAGATACACTGGGTAATCTAATCAAAGAAATACAAAATGATGGGATCATTACGGCTGGAATTCACTTAACCATAGGTCTGTTTGGTCAGTGCTGAACTAGGACTAAACAGTAACTGAATAGAGAGACAACATCATTCAGATAGATAAGAGTATATTGCTTGGGGGTGATATTAATCTTTCATCTTATACTTGTTTCAGTCATTGGACTGTGGCCATGCTGGGGTATTATCTTGAAGGATTTAGTTGAATAAATCAACTCTATGTTTTTTAAGTTTAGTACTTATTCTATCAGTCTTGCTTGATGAACTACAAAGTTCAGAGACATAAACCACCACTGCTTGACTGGTTGTTGAACAATGGTAGGGAACGAACACAAAGTTGAACAGATACGCACATATTTATATGGCAGGCTTCCCCATAGTTTTTGTCTACCAACTTCATTGACAAGGCAATGATTGGTCTGGGGTTATGGTAGAAAACACTTGCCCAAGGTACCACACAGTGGGACTGAACCTAAAACTGCTTGGTTGCAAAACAAATTTCTTAACCACACAACCATGCTTGTTAAGTTTTTTTCTTTTTCAATGTGCTAGCAGACAATTCTAATTTTTTGGTATTTAGTGTTCCTAACACAAATAGTATTAGCAACATTATTTTCTGTTTTTCAAATAGAAAATAGTGTTGCTAACATTTATGATATTTGTTTCAAGTTTACAATATAATATTGTTCACTGTACAATATGCTTCAAAATAACTGGAATCGTATGACAGTTCCATTATACAGATTTACCAAAATGCTCGAGGCTAATGTAATTAGCATATGGCTTCTAATTAGAGTACAGGACTAGATTAAATAATAATCTCTATCATAATATTGAATCCTACTATGCTTAATTTTGTTGTGGTTCACCTGTTTAAATGAAATCATGAGAAGATGATTAATTATTGTATGTTTTAAATCAGAATTACTTGGTTAAATTCAAATACTGCTATAACTTCCATAGTTTAGTTTACTCTTTTACAACCATTTAGACCAAAGTTACAACAATCTTCATGCAGTCATTGACCTTCACGTGTTTGGACTGGGCAGGGCATAATCACATCAAAGCCTTGTGAGTGGATTTGGTAAATGAAAACTAAAGGAAGCCCATTGTATGTATGTATGCATGTCATTGTTCAGTTTTATTTCAAGATTTCTTGCCAATAGAGAAAGAGCTGGTTTCTAACCTAGATTCAAGGCTCCATTGGAATTTCAATATCAACAACAGGGTATTTTTGTTTGTTTGTTTGTATGTATGTATGTATGTATGTCTCTTCTATTTTTTAATTATTATAAATCTTCCACTGAGGAACAAAGATACAAAGCTCCATCTTTGGGATGTAGTTAACACAGACAAATCCACATATGTATGTATATGTGCAGATTTGTATGTTTTGCCTTATGTATGTGTTCTCATGCATATAGTTGCATATCTAGACATGCTCATATATATTTAAATGCTAAACTTTTGGAACGTCTTACAGATTTTTACAGTTCAAGTGATGGATTGGATCTGTAGTCTTCAAATTAGCTTTCTCCTTTCTGATTTTGAGAAGCCTAATTTCTCAAGATTGGGCCCAGTGATTACAGGTATAAACCTGAACTTGTAATCTGGATACAGTAACTGCAGATTTCTCAATAGTTCAGTGTAGTTATTCTCTTTTTCACTAATCTTCAGCTTTATGATAACATCTGCTTGGCAGCTAATTTCGACAACTGTATTCAGTTTCTCTTCTCTATCTCAAATCATCATATCAGATTTGTTGTGCTTACATTTTATTGAGGTCTTCACTAGGACATTCCACCAGTTCTCCTTTGTATTATGAATGTCTACCATGCTGTGGGTTCTTATTTCTTAGTCCTCAGGGTTATCCTTCCAATGGATTTCATTAGAGTGTCCTAGCTACAACATCATGTCTCATCGGTAGATAATACCGTGATGACATTTATGGACAACTGTTTATGATGTGGGTGATATCTTCGGTGTTATGTATGTATGTATATGTATACACACACACACGAGCAAAAGAAACTGACATGAGGAGGTGCTGAAAAGTTTCTGGCTTTAAGGGTATCAGGAAATGCCTGGTTGGTAACCCAACCTTCCAAGTTCTTTCACAGGGCTTAGAAATACTGAAGGACCACTGCAATAAGTGTGTGAATCTGAGAGGGAAATATGTTGAATAAAATCATAATTAACTGATCTTCCTGTATTTTCTTTTACCCAAAGCCTGGAACTTTTCAGCATCCCCTCGTGTGTGTGTGTGTGTGTGGGTGTATATATATATATATATATACTTTATTTTTTGTTATATTTCTGCTGCTTTTAAATAAAGCATATTACTCTACCTCTGGTATTTGAGTACTCTTTTTTCCACCTTGTTGCACATTTATGTGCTTACTCCGGTATATATATATATATATATATATATATATATATATATATATATGCATGTGTGTATTTGTTTGTGGAGACATTAGTTGTGACATCATGTGATGATTTTAAATGACCATCAACATCATACAAGTGATGTTTGGTTCTATTTTTCCAAGAAAAACATTACCCTGACTTGGAAACAGGTGAGGGTTGATAACAGGAAGGGCATCCATCTGCAGAAAATCAGTCTCAGCAAATTCAATTTACCCCATGTATCTATGGAAAAGTGGTCATTAACCCTAAACAGATTATTCTGTCAAATGTAATGCTTAAGTAATCAAATTGTTTTGAATTAATCATGCAAAGACATCATAGCATTAAAATTTTGAGGATGTAGTTGCTTATTCTTAGAATGACATTGTAGGAAAAGTGTGCAAAGCCAGATCCGGCCAGTTTGAACATAGAACAGGTAGAATATTTAGGTCAGATATGGCTGGTTTAAATGCTAAAGGGTTAAATGATGAGGATAATGATTTTCCATGGTAGTTGTTGAAACAGTAGAAACCCTTACTTGTTTTTTGAGAAAGGTTTTTCCTTCTACTGACTTCTTACACATTGAAACTGATGAAGCAACCGAGCTGGAGGATGTAGCATTTCCTGGAAATAAACAAGTATCACTACTTTTGCTCAAATGGTGATAATATGAAAACACGCAGTAGCACACACGCATACATCTATACACAGAGGCTTTCTGTTCAATTTCTCTCTATCAAATATCACTTATAAGGCATTGATCAGCCCAAGGTCATAATAAAAGAAGCCACTCATAGAGATGGAACTTGAAACCATATGGCTGTGGAAGTATTTTCACAACTACATAGAAAATTCTTAAATTAAAGACCACCAGAGCTGAATAAAGACTTTCACTAAGAACTCAGACTGTTAAGTGGATAAAAACTGTTTCATTTAACAAGAATGGTAAATTTGGATAAGTTTGTTCACTATAAGGAGATGAGATCACTGATCTTTCAAGTCAAACTAACATAGCTGTGTGCTTAAGAAGTTCTCTTTGAAACCACAGGGTTCCAGGTTTAATTTCACTATGTGTCAACCAGGGCAAATGTTTTTGGTGTAATCATGGTATAATTTAGTCAAAGACTAGCAGCTGGACATTTGCAACAAATATGAATATGTTACACTTGTGCTTTGAATACTGAAGTCAAAAGTTTTAGTGGAATAAAGTAATTTTATTCCCAGTAATCCAGTAACTGTTTTGCATCACAACACCTGCTATTTTCAGAAATTTGTTTAATAAACAAACTCTTAAATCAGAAAGATCAAAAGGTCTGATATCAGGTTTTTTTTGTAATATTTCTGGCATTCCACATTCTGACTGTAGTTATATTCACTATACAACTTATTGGCTGAAATCTCAAATGTCAACACTGACTGGTTTGAAATCTTATATTTTAACTATTGACTATTTTGACAAAATACATTGTTTTATTAGATGAAATGAATATTCTGACAACGAAAGATTTCAAGCAATATCATTGCTCTAGTTGTTGTCAAAAGCTATTCACTCAGTGTTTGACAAAAGCAATCTATTAACAGACATCAAAAGGAAGGTTGAGCTCTCACAGCATGAGAAAAAAAATGGACATAAAAATAACCATGGTGACAATACCAGCAGACCTAACTAGAAAGACAACCAATGAAAACAGTTTTGTTAGCGACAAAGCAAAGAGAGTTGTGAATAGTTTTATTAAAATTCCATTTGTTTCCATGTAATCTAGGTGAGACAAAATTGTTGGTACTTCATATTCAATAGTTTCAATTAAGATTGAGAAAAAACCAAAACAAAGAAAATATTGCTACAATTAATTAAACCTAATAACAGTTTGTGTGGACGTGCATGACTTAGTGGTTAGAGCAGTGGACTCGTGGTTGAGGGATCGCGGGTTCAAATCTCAGGCTGGGGACAACGTGTGTGTTTATAAATGAAACACCTAAGCTTCATGTGGCTCCAGCAGAAGGTAATGGAAAACTGCCTGACTCTTTCACCACAACTTTCTCTCACTCTTTCCTCCTGCATCTAGCAATTCACCTGCAATGGACTGGCATCCCGTCCAGGTGGGGAAACTATACGCCAATGAAACTGGGAAACCGGCCCTTATGAGCCAGGCATGGCTTGAGAAGGAACAAATAACAACAAAGATAACAGTTTGTATGGAGGTGCATGGTTTCTTCCTTCTTCGCCCTTTTCAAGCCTAGCCAGGCTCATGGGCCCGGTTTCCCAGTTTCTATGGCATATGTGTTCCTCCCAGCTGGACGGAACGCCAGTCCATCACAGCGTTATTCAAGAAACAGGAAGAAAGAGTGAGAGAAAGTTGGGGCGAAAGAGTACAACAGGGGTCGCCACCACCCCCTGCCGGAGCCTCGGGGAGCTTTAGGTGTTTTCGCTCAATAAACACACACAACGCCCGGTCTGGGAATCGAAACCGCAATCCTCCGACTGCAAGTCCGCTGCCCTAACCACTGGGCCATTGTGCCTCCACGGTGCATGGCTTAGTGGTTAGGATGTTGGACTCATGGTCATAAGATTGTGGTTTCGATTCCTGGACTGGTCGATGCATTATGTTCCTGAACAAAATACTTCATTTCACATTGCTCCAGTGCACTCAGCTGGTAAAGATAAGTAATCCTGTAACAGGCCGGCATCCCATCAAGAGGGGAATGTATACACCAAAGAAACCAAGAAACCAGTCCTATGATTCTTACAGAGTAATGTGGACTGACCAATAACAGTCTATTCTTTTCTTTTACTTGTTTCAGTCATTAGACTGTGGCCATGCTGGAGCACTGCCTTAAAAGGTTTTAGTTGAAGAAATTAACTCCAGGACTTATTCTTTGTAAGCCTAGTTATGGGGATGTAAACGCACCAACATTGGTTGTCAAGTGATGGTGAGGGATAAACATAAACACAAAGACACACACACACACACACACACACACACACATGATGGGCTTCTTTCAGTTTCTGCCTACCAAATCCACTCACAAGGCTTTGGTTGGCTCAAGGCTATGGTAGAAGACACTTGCTCAAGGTGCCATGCAGTGAGACTGAACCTGGAACCATGTGGTTGGGAAACAAGCTTCTTAACACAGCCATGCCTGTTTGTAGACTTTTGTGAGATAAATTTCTTTCAAGTATTCAATTTGACACTTTTTGTAATTATTGACTCAAGTTACTTTGTTAGGGGTGTCTGATAATTATTTCTAATTTTGGCACAAGGCCAGTAATTTTAAGGTGACTGGTACTTTGTTTTATTGACCCTGAAGGGATGAAAGTCAAAGTCAACCCCAGCAGAATTTGAACTCAGTACATAATGTGTTGTAAGAAATGCTGCCACACGTTTTGTCCTTTGTGCTAACAATTCTGTTGGGTTATTCCAGGTTATAACATCAATTTATTGCTCACTGAAAGGGCAGAGTGTGAAGTTTGCAGACTTTATTTGTGTACGGCATATCCTACTGCAAAACCTTTTGATTGCTTCTAAGTAGTTATTTGGGTGACATCCTACCTGGTTTAAGATGATCAGGAATACTCAGCAGCAACATTAACATCACAACAACTACCAACAACAACAATAACAACAACAACAACAATGATGAAGAGCCAGAATATGAGTCTCTGCACGTTTGCTCAAACTGTTAGAAATAGAAGTGATTTCTCTTTCAAATCGATTGTTGGATAATGTGGTTCTGGATTCCTTGCGCATTGGGAAAAATTACAGAAATGTCATCACTGGAATGCCAATGATCACAGGTCTGCTCAATTAAGGCTGACCCAGGGTTGAATAATAGTAACAACAATGCCAATCACCACCCACAACACCCATACTCATACTCTGGCTCTTCATCATTGTTGTTGTTGGTGGTGGTGGTTGTGGTAATGTTAAAACATGCCCAACCAAAAGACATAACTCCTAACCCAATCCCCTGCACCCTTTTTCATTTCACCACTTTTTTCACAGTAGCTGCTGACCGGTTGTGTCTCTCTCGGATGTTGAATGAGGACTTATGGTTATTAAAGTGGGTTCTGAAGGGGCCTTCCATTGCCCCCACATATTTCTGCATGCTTGGTTGTCCATTGGGTCCATTGGTTACTTCTGCCACATAAACAACTGTTTCCGTATTGCAGTGGCCACTTAGTAGACAAGTTGTGTTACCTCTACATGAGCATGCTGCCTCAGTCTCGAGTCTGGGCCTACCTACTAAAATCTTTTTTACACTAGGTGCACAGTTAAAGGATAATCTCAGGATATGTCTATTAAATATTTTGCTGAATCTATTGGTACAGGAGAAGTATCAATCAACTAAACTAAGGAAGATCTTACCTACTCTTGTCCTAATATTTAAAGAGAATGGTGGTGTGAACCACAGTACTTTCCAGTGGCATTTTCTCTTTGTGGAGCTAGGGTCTGGTATGTAACTAATACTATCCTTGAAACTGCTGGCAGCCAGAGCCCAGTTTTAGTATGGGGCAGCAGCATCAAAGATCTCTTTACTTGAAGACAAGCTGGATATTCTCCTGCTGACACCTGTAACTAGGTTCCTGAACACTATGGCTGGATGGTAGGAATCTGTGTTCCTGTAAGGCAACTTCTCATTTGGTTTCTTAAAGGGCCTATAGGCACCTGATTCCAGGTCCAGGGTCATGTCAAGAAAATCTACTGTGACCTTCAGTCCGAGGGAGTTCATGGTGATTGTGAGGTCCTTTCTGAGTCTATCTAGTGTGTGGCTGTTAGTCCCTCTTGATATTGCTACTGCATTGTCCCTGTAGAGGCCAAAGCTAGTTGAAGGGAATTTCTTTTTTAGTATATCTACAATGAAGAAATCGACTAGGTCACATATGCCTGCACTGTCAAAAGCACCCATTGCCACGTTGAAGGAGCCCTCTGGCTCAGTGTGTTTGGTCCAAGGAGACCCCTTACTGAAGAGTAGCGTTCTTCTAATGCATGAGAATGTGTATGAACTCGTCATTCACTTCAGTATGAGCCCTGGCAAAGTTCAGTGCCTTTAACAGAAGCTCCCTTGATATAGATGGGTATGCTTACACCCCTGGATAAAATAATACATATGATACTGCTACACATACCACACACCCTATATCACACACCCCATCCATGTAGGGACACCACATTAATAATACACACTTTCCCCACTTCAAGATAACTCTTGCCAGATTCACAGCATACCCAACCTAGAGACACAACTCCTAACCCAATTCCCTGGACCCTTTTTCATTTCACCT
>NC_068981.1:147769486-147772177 GCF_001194135.2 Octopus bimaculoides
TGTGTGCGGTAAGAGGAGACTTAAAGGCCGATTGTTAGATTGATAAGAAGAGGACTGGTTGCAAAACATTGCCTCACAAAATCTCATTCAACCTATGCCAGTATGAAAATGTATATATAAAAGCAAAGATGATGATGATCATATATATATGTTGTGTGCATGTGTATGTGTGTGTGTGTGTGTGTGTGTGTGTAGCCTGATTGGAAAAGTAATTGTCGGGGTTCAGGAACCTGGTGGTGACCCTGCAGACCACAACTAAATTTCTTGGATCCTAGTGGCTCGTCTTGACATAAACTGGTTTCAAACCAGAGAGGAAGCTTCTACAGGGTCATTCAACCTGCTAGAAATAGCACCCAAACCCCTCTGATATCATACCCAACCATCTTAATAAAACGAAAGACACATTGGATTATGTAGTCTTAGATACCCTATATCCGAAGGAGAAAAAAATGAAATAGTCACTGCTGGAATGTTTCTAATCACAGTCTGCTGGACTAGAGCAGACATCCTGGGGCCAAACAACAGCAACAACTGGTTTTCAGGGTTACATTTTTCTCCTTCCTAACTTCTCGGTGTCATCATGGCTGAGGTGGCTTTGCCCCACAAACTTACTTTCCTGTGAACAATAATATCACAACTACTTGTTAAACTATTTTGTTTTGAAATAGAAAACAGATGGTATATATTTTTCATCTTCTGCAAATAAAGACGTAACGAAAGCCAGAATATCAAAATGTTTATTATGCACAAATAAAGTTCTAATTAGAGAATCAAGCTATTTTCATATTGTTTCTTCTTAGTAATGATCACAGACTTATTACTTTATAAATAATCTATCAAGCAGTATTAAACCAGATATCTTCCTAAAAAGAGATAATTTATATCCGTACAAACATTTATCCATCCTTGCACCAACACACACACACACACACACACACACACACACACACACACACACACACACACTTCATAGTATATGTGTGGCATTGTTTTCTGCTTCCTAACAGTTTGCCAAATCTCAGACATAACATAAGATAGATATGAAAATTAAATGCTGAAGGAATTTACAAATGGTTCCAAAAATAAATTTTTGGCACTACATAGTATAATAATTTCTCTAAAGACAATTTCTAAAATTATCTTCCAGAACAGCTATGCATTATAAGAGTAGTGAACTTAAGTTGCAAATTTAGCTTCTTCACTCTCCATCTACTGTCTCGACTACTCTGCAGTTTTAATTGCAAAACCATTCTGAAAAGATAATTGACAAGAGAACAGCAAGCAGTCTGTTACAATAAAGTTTACAACAGAAATGGCATTTTCAGACGAGTGTCATCTCAGGGGAGATTACTCCACATCATTCCTGGAGCATAAACGTAATATTTCACAACTTATACCATGTTGAGTGATTGTCACCACCTGATTAGACTTTTAACACTTTTAAACACAAAAATACATTCTTTTAATTTCTAATTGAAGCATTTTTCCCTCTCTTACATTTTCATTTTTGAAATACTATTCTTAATTAAAACTACAAAATATTATCAAAATATGTTCATGAAAAAATAAAATGCTATAAAATGTAGAAAAATACATATTTGAGGAAATGTTTTACACACACACACACACGCGTGTGTAGGCATGGTGATGCAAACAGGAAAACAGAACTCAAAATATACGTATATTTTTATTAATATTTAGCAGAAGTAACAGATTAACTCAAGAGCTGTTGGCAACAAGCCTTGAGTGACTCTGCTGCTTCTGCTAAATATTAATAAATAAAGGTGTGTGTGTGTGTGTGTGTGTGTGTTTGTGTGTGTGTGTGTTTGTGTGTGTGTGTTTGTGTGTGTGTGTGTTTGTGTGTGTGTGTGTTTCCTTTAGCGTTTTGAAGAAACTAGTTATTAGTAATTTTCTTTTTCAAATGTATTGTACAGATTCAATTCATCCTTTAGTAGGGTCTTTTTTTCTTTATAAGTGACTCAGAGTAGGTGAGACGATGCCTTATGATCTTAGGAGGCCCTCTCAGACTGGAAGAGGTATTCCAGTAGGCACATACAAACAAACTAGTTCATCATCATCTTAACCATTATCTTTGTCATTATCTTTAGGTCCACTTTTTACATGCTGGTATGGGACTGAATAAGAATTTCTGAGGCAATATTCTTTAACCAGATTCCTTTTCTGAGATTTAACCTTAACTGTTTTCATATAACGTATTTTATTCCACTATTCTTTGCCCAAGCATCTAGGGGAAATATTGACTATGTGGGACATTAACAAATTCCATTGCCGGTAAAGGAGTGTCAATGCAAATGACATGTGGAGACAAACACATAAACACACCAATATATGTACACCCCACCTCAGATGTCCTTATACACACACATACATAGTTGTAGACATGACTGTGGGGTTAAGTTCATTTCACATCCATGGAAACTAACAACATAACCTGTATGAGCATGTTGCTTGTTTACAACCATCACATAATGTCAAAATAAGGGCACACACATGTATGTATGTATGTATATGTTATGTCTCAAGCTACTGCTATCTAGCACCTTCAGATGATCTCTACTCAACTGCTACACGACTACTACTCAACTCCTCTACCACGGCTAGACTACCTCTATTTATATGTCTTGGGCAACCTACTTCTTCACTTGGGGGTGTCGACACAACAATATATAT
>NC_068981.1:147772275-147777668 GCF_001194135.2 Octopus bimaculoides
TATATATATATATATATATATGTTCATATATATATGTAAATATATGTCTCTCTCTCTATATATATATACACACACATGTATGTATACACACACACACACATACGCTCTCAATGGGTTACTGTCTACCAAATCCACTAACAAAGCTTTGGTTGATCCAATACTTCAGTTGAAGACACTTGCCCAAATTGCTCTGCAGTGGGACTGAACCCAAAGCTTCTTAGTCACACAACCACACTTGTGTCTCTATTAATATTATCACTACACTAGTTAAGGCCAAGCTGACAGAACTGTTAGCATATGAGACAAAATGCTGAATAGCATTTCATGTTTCTATGTTCTGATTTCAAATTCTGCCAAAGTCAACTTTGCCTTTTGTCCTTTCAGGGTCAACAAAATAAGTATCAGTTGAGCACTGGAGTCTACGTAACCAATTTACTTTCTTTCCCCAAATCGCTGGCCCTGTGCCAAAATTTAAAACCAATGTTACTATACCAGTCATTAATATTAACAAACCAAATTATTTATAAGGGCATGGCGTTAGGAAGACCATCCAGTGGTAGAAACTCTGCCAAATCAGATTGGAGCCTGGTGTAGCCATCTGGTTTCACCAGTCCTCAGTCAAATCGTCCAACCCATACTAGCATGGAAAGCGGACGTTAAACGACGATGATGATGATGATGAAAAGGCAATAGTTACTGGAGTGTGAATGCTATTGACCAGTCGTAGCCAAGTTAAGTCTAAGGATGAGTTTAATGATAATATACAGACTCGGTTGTCAGGTTGTCTATAAGGTGTTCCAGATGGAGTTGATAGATAATCCACACCTTGAGGTGTTAAGTTATTTAAAGATATGATACTGCTTGTTGTCTCTCATATACCTAGCACTGTATATGTATTGGTAGATATGCATATGTCTCTTATTTAAGTTTGTCTGCGCTTAGTAGTTGTCAGTATGTTTAAGATATGTTTATTTCGAGAATGGAAACATTGGTTTTAATTTCTTACTTTATTAATCACAGTTTAGTTACTAAGAAACAAAGAAATGGAAAAAGAAAAAAGGGTGAGGATTAAGCAGAAGATGGAGGGGAAGGGAGCAACTGGCCACACAACCTACAACAAATGGCATGCGCAGCCATGCCCCCGTACTTATGACTGCCATGATGTTGCTGTGGAGAATGGCCAGTGACATTCACTGCAGCAGCCACTCCACTTTGTGGGGCTCATTTCTCAGATGGGCCACCATTATCCTGATTTTGTAGAGGAAATTGGTAGTGTGGCAGTTTGTTTACTTTTGTTATTGCTTATTTGTTTACATAAATGGTCATAATTCTATTTCCCACACACAAAAATAACAGATAGAAAAATTTATGTCCAGTTGTTGTTTTGTCCCAGGTCAGATCTTATTCAACAGACATATGACCAAAGGCATTCCAAACATGGCCACTTATGCTGTCATTTTCTTTCAAACTTGGAACTACATAAATCAATGTGTCCTTCCATATTCAAGAAAATAAGATGTGGTTAGAAAGGAATATGTTTGCTATTTCTAGCAAGTTAAATGATTATACAGAGGTTTCCTTGTTCATTTGAATATAATATAAACTTCTTTCTGGCACTTGTGCCCATGACATGTGTAAGGATTTTCGAGCGAGATCGTTGCCAGTGCCCCTGGACTGGCTCTTGTGCGGGTGGCACATAAAATACACCATTTCGAGCGTGGCTGTTGCCAGTACCCCCTGACTGGCTTTCGTGCCGGTGGCACGTAAAAGCACCCACTACACTCTCTGAGTGGTTGGCATTAAGAAGGGCATCCAGCTGTAGGAAGGGCATCCAGCTGTAGAAACTCTGCCAAATCAGATTGGAGCCTGGTGTAGCCATCTGGTTTCACCAGTCCTCAGTCAAATCGTCTAACCCATGCTAGCATGGAAAGCGGACGTTAAACGATGATGATGATGATGATGATAATACAATGTTGGAGGTGGTGGGATAGTCAATTAAATCCTTCCCAGTATTGGTTGATATTTTATTTTATTCAATCTCCAGAAAGGGATCAATAAAATGAAATCAAAGCAAAGTTGAGATCCATGGAATTTGAACTCAACATAACTAAATGCCATAATGTTTTAATAATCTGCTAATCTACTAATATTGGTCTGTATTTTAAGGTGGCAAGCTGGCAGAATCTTTAGCATACCAGACAAAATGCTTAGCAGCATTTCATCTGTCTTTATGTTCTTAGTTCAAATTATGCCAGAGATGACTCTACCTTTCAACCTTTTGGGGTGGATAAAATAAGTACTTGTTGAGCACTAGGGTCAATGTAATTGACTTAAACCATCCCCCAAAATTGCTGGCCTTATGCTACAATTTGAAACCAATATTGGTCTGTATTTTGATGGAGAAAAGATATTAAATTGATTTGTCTAAGTTTCACAATTTATTCTGATCAATGTTGATGCAAAAGTAAAGATTTAACAAAGTTTTATCTTATGAAATTCCTCATCATATATTTCTTATCTCTTTACTGCCCACAAGGGGCTACACAGAGAGGGGACAAACAAGGACAGACAAAGGGATTAAATCGATTATATCGACTCCAGTGTGTAACTGGTACTTATTTAATCGACCCCAAAAGGATGAAAGGCAAAGTCGACCTCGGCGGTATTTGAACTCAGAACGTAAAGACAGACGAAATACTGATAACTGATAAGCATTTCGCCCGGCGTGCTAACGATTCTGCCAGCTCGCCGCCTTATTGCCATCATCATATGTTTCTAAGTAAATGAAATACTGTTGAAGGAAAAAGATTACCTTTAACAGGCTGATCCTTATGATACTAGACCAGGGTCAGATTAAAACACAGAGAAGCCCTAAGCACGTAAAAGATTTTGGTGCTCCCATATATGTAATTCAAAATATAAACAATAATAAACCATAAAATAAAACTTTTAGTTTTCAAAATGCAACCAAACTAAAAGTAAGATGGAAAATAATGCTTATTTTTGAATACTTCCACTTTATTTATATTCGAAAATGTTCTCGTACATTTTTTAATTACAAAGTCTTTGATCAGATCCTCACTATGACACCATGAACACTTCAAAATTATATTTTCAATCATATAAACTACTTTGAATATTATTTCAGCAACTTTAGAATGATTTGATTTCTTTTGTGCTGTAAATCATTTGCTATTTCTGTGGTGCTCCCACCACTTCCCTTAATGCCCTAAGCACATGCTTATTTTGCGTAATGGTTAATCCAATGCTGAACTAAGCAACCTGAGACCATTTCTGATTCTATGACACCATGCCATCAAAAAACACCTCTGATTCTATCATACCAAACCATCTGAGACAATCCCTAGTTCTATGAGACCAATTCATATGAGAACATCTCTTGTTCTGTGATACTAATCAGCTTGAAAACACTCTTGATTCTGTGATACCAAAATATCAGAGACCACCTCTGGTTCTATGAAACTGACTTCCTTGAGACTACTCTGGTTCTATGGTACTAAGCCATCTGAGACCATCTTCGGTTCTGTGATGCAAAGCCTTTCATTTCAACAATGCTATATTTAAATTAAAGATCTCTCTTTGCAATTTTTTGTTTAGTTTTGATCCAGATATCAACTTAATCATAAAACAAAGGCACTCAGAGAGCACAAACCTCCACCAAGGCAACACCATCGTCCTCTCAACGATTAGCCAGAAATAATTTTAAAAATGAGAATATCTAAAATAAACTTGACTGCTCTCACAAAGAAGAATACTAAAAATGAACCCGACCACTCTCGAAAATTAGGTAAAAAAATGGAAAAATAATCCAGAAGCCTTGTCCAGTACCAGATCGATCCCAAAATCTAATCAGTTTGTGCCAGTTACGAGGTCAAACATCCCTGAAAATTTCATCCAAATTCATCCAGTAGTTCTTGAGATATCTTGTCTACAAAAAACAAACAAAAAAACACGACTGAAAATAATACCTCCCCCTTTGCTAAGGCAGAGGTAATAAACAATAGAATCCAAAGAAAAAGTGCTGGTTATTGTTGGTGATTCGTGAGTAATTAGTAAAGAGGATAGAATCAATTGTTTACTGTCAGAAAAAGGAAGAGCTTAAGGTTTTGTACTTAAAGAGAATGATGGTACCTGATGGCACTGAATACAATAAACTGGAGGGGTTGGGGTACAGCCCCAGAAATTCTAATTAATAATGTAAATAACAGGATACAAGGAAACTAGTGGTGATCTGAATTTATCGAAAGATACAGGCTGTGCCCTTTGTTAGAAAACTAATAATAATTGAGTTATTAAATTATATCATCAACTTCATCGTTTTAACATCCACTTTTCTGTGCTCACATGGGTTGAATGGAATTTGGTGAGGTAGATTTTCTCTGGCCAGATGGTCTTCCTGTCACAAACCCTACCTGTTTTTAAGTATGGTAATATTTTCCTACAACCAGACATGTTTTCACAGAATATTGAAAATGAAGGAGACTTTTTGCATTATGCTGACAATCATTTACAACTATCACTTTAACTTTCTGGGATACATGGTTTGTCTCTAGTGAAAATTCAACTAGCTTATGTGATATTGTGCTACAAGCATTGTCAGATCCAACCATAGCACATCTAGCCCCCACCCCCACCGCGCCCCTTTCTTGGGTGTTCTAGGCAACTAGAGACCTGGTATACTTCCCTTCTGTACTGATGTGTCGATGTATTTATTGTTCAGCAGAAAATTGGGGAGTTTCTTGGACACAATCCTGAAAAAAAAATCTTGCTTTCCTCATTGAGAAAAGAGAGTGTTTTTGTGTTTGTCTTCCTACCATTGCCTAACAACCAGTGTTGGTTTTGTTTATGTCCCTATAACTGAGCAGTTCAGCAAAAGAAATCAATAGTATTTACTTAAAAAATAGTAAGCACTGGGGTTCATTTTTTCACAGTGCTTCAGCATGGCCACAGTCCAATGACTGAAACAAGTACAAGATAAAGGTAAAATATAGGTGTATATGTGGGTGTGGGTGTGGATGTTAGTTTCTAAAACAAATGTGTGCATATATGTCCATCATAGGATAGGACTTCTATAAGTTTACATTTTTTAAATTCTTCATCAAAATATCATTTGTGTTTATTATATTGTATATTCATCATCATCATCATCATCGTTTAACGCCCGCTTTCCATGCTAGCATCGGTTGGACGATTTGACTGAGGACTGGTGAAACCGGATGGCTACACCAGGCTCCAATCTAATTTGGCAGAGTTTCTACAGCTGGATGCCCTTCCTAACACCAACCACTCAGAGAGTGTAGTGGGTGCTTTTACGTGTCACCCGCACGAAAACGGCCACGCTCGAAATGGTGTCTTTTATGTGCCACCCGCAC
>NC_068981.1:147778822-147791711 GCF_001194135.2 Octopus bimaculoides
AAACTTCTCCTCTAGTTCTGATAGTGACTGCGCAATTAGTGCAAGGTCATCAGCATAGAGGAGCTCCCAGGGGCAACCTGTCTTGAATTCCTCTGTGATCGCCTGGAGGACTATGATAAATAGGAGGGGGCTGAGGACAGAACCTTGGTGGACCCCTACCTCTACCCGGAATTCATTACTGTACTCATTTCCAACCCTCACCTTACTGACAGCATCTCTGTACATGGCTCGCACAGCTCTCACTAACCATTCTTCTATCCCAAGTTTCCTCATTGACCACCAGATAAGGGATCGGGGGACCCTGTCATAGGCTTTCTCCATGTCAACGAAGGCCAGAATTACAATTTGAAATTATGTGATATATTAATGAAGATTACAAATATTTTATGAATCTGTTTCTTATTAAGAGTGATTGAATTATTCGATGCCATTAGAAGCCTCTGGAATGATTAATGTAAATTAAATGAAAAAAAATTCAACTAATTACTTTAGAGTAATTAGTTAAATGAATAGAAGTATTACTTATGGTGAATTTCATACTAGCTAATAATGGGGTAGTAATGTAACTGCTAATGATAATGAGTAATTTGATAGTTCTTATATCCCCATTCCACTTGATTTTCACAATAAATAAAGTTGATTCTACTTTCAGTATAGGGTCACACCATCAATACACGCATTGTTAAAAATACATTAAAATAATATTCACACACACACATACACACACACACATTGGTGCATGCATAACTGTAGTAAGAATTTGCTTGCTTCCCAACCCCATGGTCCTAAGTTCATTCCCACTGCTTGCCACCTTGGGCAAATGTCTTCTAGTATAGCCCTGGGCCAACCAAACAACCAAAGCCGTGTAGGTGGATTTGGTACACAGAAAACTGAAAGAAGCTCATTGTACACACACATGCATGCATGAACACACACACACACATACACATCTATCTATCTATTTATCTGTCTATCTATCTATATATCTATTTATCTGTCTATCTATCTATCTATCTATCTATTTATCTGTCTATCTATCTATCTATCTATCTATTTATCTGTCTATCTATCTATCTATCTATCTATTTATCTGTCTATCTATCTATCTATCTATCTATCTATATATATATATATATATATATATCTATATAGATGGCACGTAAAAAACACCACTTGAGCATGGCCGTTGCCAGTACCGCCTGACTGGCCCTCGTGCCGGTGACACGTAAAAGCACCCACTACACTCTCAGAATGGTTGGCATTAGGAAGGGCATCCAGCTGTAGAAACTCTACCAGATCAGATTGGAGCCGGGTGCAACCATCTAGTTTGCCAGTCCTCAGTGAAATCGTCCAACCCATGCTAGCATGGAAAGTGAACGTTAAACGATGATGATGATGATGATGATATATATATATATATATATATATATATATAATATATGTATGCATATGTATGTGTGTGTACATCTGCATGTTACTGTCTCCTTGACATCATGTGATAGTTGTAAATGATTGTCAGCATAATGCAAAAAGTAAGTCCAGACTGGGGTTTTACTCTGGTCGCATGACATCTGACTTGCACCAACTAGAAATGGGTAGGGATATTTACTGAGTGCAGTATCTCAGTGTCTCTTTTACTTTCTCTTTTTATGTTTGCAAGAATCATGTTAGCCAAGTCAGCAGAGAAGGCATGCTGGGATCCACACAGCCCGACAGATGTAAGGCAACCATCCATCAGAGCTTTCATGGATGACCTCATGGTGACAACAACAACAATGCAGAGGATCCTCCATGAACTAGAGAAGCTTGTGGCATGGGTATGGAGGAGTTTCAAATCTGCAAAGTTTAGGTGCATGGTTTTGAAGAAAGAAAATGTCAAAAATGAATTTTACTTCAAGGTAGGGGAATATCAGATCCTATTTATTATAAAAAAAACCTGTCTTGGGAAGGTCCTCAACTGCAATCTAAAGGACACTGACTCAATTAAAGCAAGCAGAGCAGACTTGGAAAGCTGCTTGAGAGCTGCATACAAGTCTGGTTTACCAGGCGGATTAAAGGCTTGGGTAAACTAGCATGGTGTCTTTCCATGAATACGCTGGTCCCTGCTTGTCTATGACATCTTCATGACAATAGTAAGGGCTTAGAGCACATGGCCAGTAGCCACCTTTGCAGATGTGAGTTTGTTACACAGTTTGAGCAATATTGTGTTGTATGAAAGTAGAAGCAAGTACAAGGTCTCATTCAGTTTTGTCAGAGAGGAATTCATGATGTTGCATGTATAAGAACACCTGCAGTACCCCGGTTCTAGAGACACCAAGGTGTGGTGCAGGGATTGTAGTGAGAACAAGGAGTAAGTAGAAAGCAGAGCCAAGCTGGACCAGTTGGCAGTGGAGCAGCTAAAATACAAAGCCCAACTTTGGAGGGCATGGCAGGATTGGATTCAGAAGCTTGACAACAACCCATTATGATGTAGTTAGCAAGAAGAAGAGGTAGAAGTAAGTGCAGGAGGAGACACAAACATCTGTGAAGGAAGGGCAGGCAAGCTGAGTAGTATCTATGAAGAAACATGATGCTTGAAGGATGTGGAAGTAGGCAGTGGAGTGGAATGTCACTTGGAAGTGGGACCTACAAAGGATCAATTTCTTTATCCAAGAGGTTTATTATGCCCTTCCCAACCCATTAACTTATTTATATGGGGCTTAGTAGAAATTCCTGCATTACTCTTGAATTCTAAGAACATCTTAAGCAGATGCTCCAAGGTACTGAGTGAAGCACTATCAATGGAGACATGAATAGGTCCTCAAGACTATCACTGAAGCAACCAGCAAGGAGTTCAGGAAAAAGTGCCAGCATTATAGCCTGGAGTAAAGCCTTTATTGTCAAGAAGGGAGAGAGGCCAATGAAAAAGCCCAAAAGAAGCTCTGAGGGGTTATTTTCCATAGTATGGGACTGGGGGATGTAAGCAGACAAAATCCCACTCACAAGGTGCTGATCCCCTTGGGACTAAAGTATATCCAAGTTGTTTATACAGTGACACCAACCCCAGGACTCTATAGTGAACTTCTTAACCACATAGTCATGACTGCTCTAGAGTGTGCATGTGTGTAGTAGTAGTAGTAGTAGTAGTAGTAGTAGTAGTAGTAGTAGTAGTAGTAGTAGTAGCAGCAGCAGCAGCAGTAGTGGAGGTGGTTGTGGTTGTTGTTGTTGTGGTGGTGGTGATGTTCTGTCTTAGTAATCATTTTAGAAATCACTGACTTTAAACGCTGTATCCTAAAGGAAGACATTAACAAGTTTTGTATTTTTTAACCTTCCATCAACATCTGAAAAAAGTATATAAATATATGTAGGAAGTGCAACAATTCCAAAGTGAATGAAAGACAAACTTGTAATAAGACTATCTAAATCTTTGTGCTTAATCTTGCACTATGATTTTAGTTGCAGCCAACCAAAGTTATATACAATCGAATGAAACAAGACAGGTTACCATAGAAACTGACTTGAAACTGGTATTGACTGGTTGGTTGGAATAAATCCATTCTGTCAACTGCTCTCTGCATAAGCTAAGCAATTTCAAGTGAAGACTGTATTGTCTTCATATATTTTACACATTTTACATGTACATATAATGTCCATGTATTTAGATGTGTACCACAAATATGACCACACACACACATACAAACACAGGTGTATAAGCACTAACATTATGAAGCATATATATATGGACACAGTTGTTCCTTCCTTATTTTATTCTATCTATACATTTACCTTTCAGCTTCTCTTGCTTGCAATCTTACAATAAGGCACTGAGTGGTAGAATTCACAATAGTAGACTTAAGCTAATCAATAGATTTGAGCAAAGGCCATGCAAGAGAACAGATGACAAATTCTTGGAAGAAATTTGATAGACAAGACCTGATCTATTTACTAAAAGGCAAAAATAAACAAAAAAAAAACAATTCTTCAATATAAGATTTCATCTAGAATATACCCCATCTTTACTGTCATTTTCTTGAAGAGAAGTGAATTTTTTACTATTTTTGAATCATTAACTATGTCTCCTCAAACCAGTTCTGTGTATGTGTATGTGTGTGTGTGTGTGTGTGTGTGCGTGCGCCTGTGTGCATGCGTGTTTGTGTGTCTGCACGTGTACAGGCATATGGACACCCTCTTATCTTATATAATGATCTCAGTGCATTCTTGAGAAGTGAAGTTAAGTGAAACAACGTTATAAGAGGTCATTATTACATGACAGAAAAGAAAATGTTTCCCAGAGTAAACACATGAACACAGCCTAAGACTAATTTAGGATAATAAACATAAAATCCCCAATAATTCTATTTTAAGATATTTTTAAATAAATAATGACCAAAAAAAAAAAAAACGATGGTAAATTATTAGGATAAATCAGAATCTGAATATGTAAGTATGAGTGGGAAAGTACGTATACACTCATTATACACTCATGTGTAAGATTACACACACATGTATGTATGTATGTATGTATGTATGTATGTATGGTTGACACTGCTGATTCATTCCATCACTATGCAGAGTTTCTTGCTTTGTGCAACCATTCAAGCAACAAAAAGATGAATCAATAAAAGACATATAAATGAACTCTACTGCCTCATTGAGTACTTTTTCTCTGGTTTATATATCCAAACAGATATATGTGTGTAGGCACAGGCATGGGCTGTGTACTTAAGGAGCTTGTTTCACAATGATGTGATCTTGTGTTAAATCCCACTGCATGGCACTTCTACTATAGCCTCCAGGCTGACTAAAGTCTTGTGAATGGATTTGGAAGAAGCTCACTGTGTGTGTATGTATATGTACGTGCATGTGTGTGTGTGTGTGTGTGTGTGTGTGTGTGTGTGTGTGTGTGTGCATACCTTTGACTTGACATCGTGTGGTGGTTGTAAATGAGCATCATGTTTTCAGTCTTCTAGGAAAAACATATCTGGGGATAGGGAAATATCACCTTGCTTGGAAACATGTGAGGAGTAGCAACAGGAAGGGCACCCGGCAATATAAAATCTGCCTCAACAAATTCTGTCTGACCCATACAAGTATGGAAAAATGAATCATATAATAATAATGATGAAATTATTATGTATAGTGCTCAGGTACACCACAACTCATCAAAGATGCATTTATAGTACATAGAATTATGTACAAAAGTCAGGAAAGTGAGCAGTATATGAGTCATGATATACATGTGTGCATGTGTATGGAGGGGGGATATCAGGTGTAGTGTTAACAAATTTCAGGAAGCATGGAAGTTTTAAAGGATGCAATGTCTCGACAACTAAGGTAGTTTGTTCCATGCATCAACAACTCTGAGTGTGAAAAAATGTTTCCAAAAGTCATGGGAGCTGTACTGTTTTCTGACTTTGTTGGCCGATCCATGTATGTTAGACACATGGAGCTCAAAAAGGTGCTCAAAGTGGTTGTTGGCAAAATGGTTACTAATTTTGTGAGTGTTTACCAAGTCAGTTGCCAGATGTTGGAGCTTCAGTGTATCTATGCCCAGAGAAGCAAGGCATTTAGAGTATGGTAGATGCCTAATGGAGTGTATTGGCTTGGTTGCACATCTTTGAACAGTTTCCAGGAGATCAATACCCTGACCAAGATAAGGGTTCTAGACTGGTGATGCAAATTCCAAGTATGGCGGCACCATAGCCACATACAGCCTTAAATAGATAGCTGGAGAGTGGATGACAAAGGTCTTGCTGAGTGATGCCAAGACACCCTCGGCCTTCTTGACAATTTTAGAGATGTGCTTTGTTCAGCGCAAATCGGACAGTAATGCCCTGGTCACGTTCACAAAAAGTCTTCTTAATATTAGTGTTGTGGAGAGAGTATGTGGACGCTGGATTTTTCCTCCCAAAATGCATGGTGGTACACTTGTCCACAGCCAACTTATCCTGTTTGTGATTCTCTGCTAAACAGAGTCAAAGTATGACCAGGAAGATTGATTGACAAGCCACACCTGATAGTTCAGCCAATTCCTTATATGCCATAGGACTGCTCAATTAGTGATTGACCTGGAGTTCCACAATAACACAGATATATACACAAGCCAATGAGGAAGCATTTACATGGTCATTCAACCTGCTAGAAATTGCAACCAAATCTCCTTCATATCACATCCAACTATGTTAAAAAGGGGTAAACATGAGACATTTGAGTTCTTGATATACAAAAAATGAGATAGTCATATTTTAAATGCTCAATCATTGGACTGCGCAATTAGGGGTGACTTGGAGTTAAACAACACTAGTTTATTATATACATGAGCTGGCAGGGTCATTAGGATACTGGACAAAATGTTAGTGGTGTTTCTTCTGGTTTTACATGCTGAGTTCAAATGCTACCAAGATTGACTTTGCCTTTCATCCTTTTGACATCAATGAAATAAGTACAAGTTAAGCAATGGGGTCAATGTAATCAATTAACTCCCTCTCCCAAAATTTCAGGCTTTGTGCCTTGCCTATCTATAGTAGTTAAGATTATTGATATATATATGAGCCAATAAGAATAATATAATTGCTTAGGATTGTTAGGATTATACACAAGTGACAATGAGGAAACCTCTACATGGTCACTCTGCTTATTAGAAATAGCTACCGAATCTCTTTTATACCACACCTTACTCTTCAAGAGTCATATTGGATAGTGTTGTACTAGATCAGTGATTCTCAACCATTTTTTGCCTATAGACCCCGTTAGGTTCCTAATTTTACTTGGATAGACCCTCATAGCCGTTCAATGTTTAAAAAAACAACTATTATATTTTAATGATTAAATATTATTAAGAATTGTATGAAAAAATTGTTAAAATGTTCTGAGTATTGTAGAAGTGTAACCAATTTATGGCACAAAACCTTAGATGGACCACCCAAGGGTCATGTGGACCCTAATTGAGAACTACTATACTAAATTGACTAAGCTTTATTAGAAAAAGTTTGAATGTCTTTCATCACTGAGAACCAGCCTGGGGCTAAACAAAATAGGCTTATTACATATATGAGCAAATAAAGAAACTTCTACATAGTATTTTTTTATTCTGATCTGCTAAAAATAGAAGCCAAAGCTATCTCATATCACGCTTTACTGTGTTAATGACAGAAAGGACACACTGGCTGGTGCTGCATTGGATAGACAATGTTAGAAAAAAAATCAAAAGAAAAGATGGTCAAGGCTGGAATGACCATGAGACTGTTATCTTTAGCAACAGTAAACAGCTAAAAATATACAAAACAAAGGAGCCTCAAAAGGGTCATTTAATTTTCTAGAAATCACAGCCATGGATGTGCAGTTAGGAAACTTACTTCTCAACCATATATGTGGCACCTTGGGTAAGTGTCTTCTGCTATAGCCTTGGGCCAACCAAAGCCTTGTGATTGAATTTATATCTGTGTGTGAAAGTGTTTGTGCCTCCTTTAACCCTTTAGCATTTAAGCCGACCATATCCGGCATGAATATTTGTTTTAAATTTAAACCAGCCAGATCTGGCCTCTCATATTCATTTTAAAAGTAAACATTCTAAAAGTAAACAATCTTAAAAAAAAGTCCAAAAGACAAAGGATATGTTAGATTATGCAGTCCTAGATTACAACAAAAAAAAAAGGAAAACAAAAAAAGGAGTGGGACTGAACCTGGAACCATTCAGTTGGGAAGCAAACTTCTTACCATACTGCCACACCTGTGCCTCTCTGTCCATTAAGCTTTCATTTCTATACTTGGCGTATTGCTGCTTTGTGTCCCCTTTTTTAAAAATCTTTTCCAATGAGTTGTTGCATACTTGAACACTTGTATACAACAAGTTCATTATTAATTATTATTCAACTCATTACAGTTCCGAGTTCAAATCCCACTGAGGTCAACTTTTGGGGGTCAATAAAATAAAGTAGAACTTAGGCACTCAGTTGATGTAATTGACTAATACCTTCCCACTAAACATTGGTGGCCTTATGCCAAAATTTGAAACACTTATTGTTATTTGTCAGGGCCTGACTTAGAGCTAAACTACTACTACTGCTTCTCCTCATTCTCCTACTACTACTAAAAACAGGGAGATTAAAAAGCAAAAAGGAGTTTAAGGATAACATAAAGCACTTGTACGACAAACTTGATTGTCATAGATAATACACTTCTTCTGGGGTTTCCCAACAAATCTGTTTGTATTAGACTTGAACACATTCTGAAGCTAGTGTATGGGTGTATATGAGAGAGAGAGAGAGAGAGTATTGTGTGTGTATAAATGGATGTCTGTGTGTGTGTGTTTTAAGGAATGCTTTGGCAAATATTCTTCTTAGTTTGATGTTTTTAAAAATTCCTTTGTTTCAGGTGGACAGTGCCCATGATAGTCTTACTCCTCCTCCACCATCCTCTACTGTGGGATTAAGATATTGTGAGAAGTTAACAGAGTTAAGTCAACACTTCATTTGTTTGAACTACTGAAAGGGTAAGAGGGGAGAAGTGATTATAAAACACATAAGCAATGGAAAAGTCTCAGAAGGAGACAAATGTAAAGAACAATGACTGTGTACAAAATGTTCAATTTGACAATACTGATATGATAAAGATTAGAGGGTTCCAGAATTAGTGGCATACATTCATGGTAATTCAGCTAAAGCAGTACAATGAGAAAGTGACTTCTGGGTGCAGACGTAGCTGTTGTGTAGTTAAGATATTCATCTTGTAGGTTGAAGGTAATTAAGGCTGATTTGGGGCTAAATAACTCTTTCTAAAATTAGCTCAAGGCCAGCAATGTTTTCTTTTTTTTCTTGAGAAGAGGAGGTCAATCAGTTACATTGACACACCAGTTCTTCACTGATCCTTTATCAACCTCGGAGGGATGAAAGGCAAAACTGACTCGAGCAGAATTTGAACCCAAATCGTAAAGAGTTGAAAGAAGTGCCAGTAGATAATTTGTCCGGTGTGTTAATGATTCTACCAATTTGCTACCTTGACATGGGACTAAATAATGGTTTCGAATTTTGGCACAACGCTAGCAGTTTTTGAAGGGAGGGGTAAGTCAATGAAATCAATATCAAAACTTGACTGGTACTTATTTTATTGGCCCCGAAGGGATGAAAGGCAAAGTTCACCTCAATTCTAATTCAGAATGTAAAGATGTATGAAATGTCGTTAAGCATTTTATCTGATGTGTTAATGATTCTGCCAGCTTGCAACCTTGGCCTGGGACTAAATAATCTTTTCTACTCTATGCACAAGGACTGCAATTTTGGGGGAGGGGCCAGTTGATTAGAACGACCCAGTACACAACTGGTACTTAATTTATAGACCCTGAAAGGATGAAAGGCAAAGTCGACCTCGGTGGAATTTGAACTCAGAACGTAAAGACAGATGAAATACCGCTAAGCATTTCGCCCGGCATGCTAACATTTCTGCCAGCTTTCTGCCTTCCTGGGACTAAATAATAGCAACAACAATAATGAACCAATGAAAATATTCCCCTACATTGTTGCTTAATACACTAGAATTAGAAGCCTAATCTCTCTCAAATAACACTTGTTGTCTCAAAAATAGGAAGAATATATTGCATAATGTAATCCTAGATATACTATGCCTGAAAAAATGTCAGAATGGTCATGGCTGGAATGCCTTCAATCATAAGTCTGCTTAATAAGACCTGATCCAGACTTAAACAACATTGGTGACTCAACAAAGGAATTATTATGCAGTCACTTGACCTGCTGAAATTAACAACTAGATCTCCCACAAATCACTCACACACTACCATCATAAAAGAAACACACAGTGAGAAATATTGTTCTAGATACATTATGAATAAGCAGGCATTTCCCACCTATAACCTCAGGTTAATCCTAACCCTGTGAGTGAACTTTTGTAGATGGGAACTGAGTGGAAGATTGTGAAATAGATTGTTGGTGTCCTTGGATTAGCAGATGCAATCTGTCACCCAGTTTAACACAATATCTGACACTTGGGTAGCTTTAGCAGAATCAACTTTTACAAGAATTAAAATCAGGTCTTATATCAGAAAATAATTTCCTTCTTTCTTCTCACCACTCTCAGAACATCTGAAAAATGTTATGGACACTGCCCACCTTCCTTCTGCAGATTTCATCTTTTAGCTGTTTCAGACACGATACTGTGGCCATGCTGGGGCAATGCCTTGAAGAGTTTTAGTTGAACAAATCAACCCCAGTATTTGTTTTTGATTTGATGTCTGGTACTTATTCTGTCAGACTCTTTTCCCAAACTAATAAGTTATGGAAGACATAAACAAGCCGAAATTGGTTGTCAAGTAGTGGGAATGAGGGGAACCCCCCCCACACACACACACATGTATATACAAGAAGGGCTTCCTCAAAGTTTTTGTTTACCAAAATTCCCTCACAAGACATTGGTTAGTACTAGGCTATTTGTAGAAGAGACTCATCAAAGGTGCTACACAGTGGGACTGAACCCAAAACCACATGATTACAAAGCAAGTTTCTCAACCACACAGCTATGCCCTGCACCAATAAAAAAAAACTTTTAAAATTAGAAATTTAATTTTAGTTCTTTAACATGAATTGAATGTTATATTGTCTCCTTTACTCCATTTTAAAAAGTTACATTTCTCTACCAGTGTTGTTGTCTAACCCTTTTCATGCCAACCCATTCAGGACCACCACCCTTAGTTCTGTGATACAAATTTCCTGTATTAAAGTGATCTACATTAGATTTCTTTATCAAAATTGCATGTTAATTTATACTCCAAACACCAGCTTAATAATGGCAAAATTATTTTATTAAATTTTTCATTATTTTCAAAATTAATTGAAACAAAGGCAGTTTATTTCATTTGAAATATGGTAACCAAAGGGTTAACCTCAAGACAGTGCTGATCAAGTCAAACAGATTCATAATCAAAAGGTATTTACACAAGAACTGTCTCCTTTTTTTTTTTTTAGTCATTCATAAAGCATCTAAGAGCACATTCCTCATTATATCCATTTTAGAGAGAAATAGAAGGCAGTGACAAGCAGAATTGTTAGCATGTCAAACAAAAATGCCAGGTGTGGCATTTTTTTCCAGCATTTTTTCCACTCTGAGTTCAAATACTGCTGAAGTCAACTTTGCCTTTCATCTCTTCAGGGTTGATGCAATGAAGTACCTGCCATGTACTGGGCTCAGTGTAATTGACTTGTCATTTCCCCTCAAAATTACCAGTCTTGAACCCTGTAATAGACCAGTTTCCAGATCAGTGAGAATGTGATCTGTGTCACTTATATGCTATGGAAACAGTAACCAGCCTTATGGATCATAGTGTCCAAGGTTGAAAAAAAAAGTATTGTGTGTGATTTGAAGGAGAACTAGCTATTAATTTTAGCAGGCCAGGCAACCACATAGAGATTCTCTTGTTGATTAATCAGTGTTATTTAGTTCCGTATCAGGTTTTATTAAAAAGACCTATTGATCAAAGGCAATCCAGCCATGATCATTCTGTCGTTTTTAGACACAGTATATCTAGGACTACATCATACAATACAGACTTTCATATTTTGAGATAAGGAGGTGTGATTCGAGAGAGTGATTTGGCTGCTATTTCCAGCAGACATAGAAACCACTTAGAGGGATCCTACATTGACTCGTTAGTATTGCTGCTGTGTTTTAGTCTTAGATCAGCCTTGAGTGAGTGAACCTATGTTTAAAACCATTCATGTGTAGCCTTGCTTTTGCGTGTGTGTGTGTGTGTGTGTGTGTGTGTGTGTGTGTGTTAATTTTTAACCTATAATACATCAATATTACTTCAGTTTCTAAGACAAAAGAAACAGTTTTACCTGACTTAAAGGCTAAGTTACATGAGAAGACCAGAATTTGGACATAGTGGTTATCAGAGGCAGGTTTAGATGTATTTTATAGGAGCCCTTTCTTGGTAGTAGGAGCGTGCTCTTAATACCATTCTTCTGCTTGACAAACTTCAAGCCTTCTCTCACACACACACACGCGCGTCTGAGAGAGAGATTACACACATACACCACACAAACACACACACACACATATACATATATAAACATGTAGATATTTATATCAATGAATATACTTTATCTATATTGTTGTATTTACCATTAGATATATCTATTAAATATTTTGTAATTGTTTGTGTGAGAGCTGGGATTGGCTGAATTATTGATGACATCGCAGAAAGAGAAACACAAGAGGGAACACCAGGAAAAGAGAGAACAGACAGAGCAGAGATGAGGGAAAGTGAAGTAGTGGTATATAAGCAGACAGCAGTAAGAGAAGTGAAAAAACAAATGAGAGATCAAGCATATTCTTTTATTCTTTTACATGTTTCAGTCATTTGACTGCGGCCATGCTGGAGCACTGCCTTTTAGTCAAAGAAATCGACCCCAGGACTTATTCTTTTTGACCCTAGTACATATTCCATTGGTCTCTTTTGCTGAACCACTAGATTACGGGGACATAGACATGCCAGCATCAGTTGTCAAGCGACGGTGGAGGGACAAACATATACACATACACACATATATATGTATACTGTATATATATATAACGTGGAGGCGCAATGGCCCGGTGGTTAGGTCAGCGGACTCGCGGTCGGAGGATCGCAGTTTCGATTCCCAAACTGGGCATTGTGTGTGTTTATTGAGCAAGAACATCTAAAGCCCCACGAGGCTCTGGCAGGGGGTGGTGGCGACTCCTGTTGTACTCTTTCGCCCCAACTTTCTCTCACTCTTTCTTCCTGTTTCTTGAGAAATGCTGTGATGGACTGGCATCCTGTCCAGCTGGTGGGGAACATATACGCCATAGAAACTGGGAAACCAGGCCCATGAGCCTGGCTAGGCTTTAAAAGGGCGGGGGAAAAAATATATATATATATAAC
>NC_068981.1:147791856-147793843 GCF_001194135.2 Octopus bimaculoides
GTGTTTGTTCCCAACCACTGCTTGACAACCAGTGTTGGTGTGTAATATATCCTGTAACTTGGCACTTTAGCAAAAGAGACTGAAAGAATAAGTACCAGGCCTCAACTAAAATGCTTCAAGGCAATGCCTCAGCATGCTGCAGTCTAATGATTGAAACAGGTAAAAGATGATACACACACACACACACACACACACACACACACACACACACACACGCACACACATTTGTGCAAAGATTATTATGGAATTCATCTGGAGCCCCCCGACCCCATCCCTCCCAAACTTGGTAAAGATTTGCAGAGAAATGGCAATGTTGTCGAAAATAAATAGACAAAAGTTTCAAGTTTATAAAACACACCTGATCACACACACGCACACATACACACACATACGCGTACATACACACACGTGCACATACACACACATACACATATACGCACACACAAGACTATTTGATGTTATTTGATCTAAGTCTTACTGTTAGCTAGATAAGTTTTCATCAATCGTCTCATAAAGCCAACATTTGGAGTTATTATTCAGTTAATTGTTAAGAAAAGAAGACAAGAAATTATAACTACTTCAAAGATTCTATATCATATTTCAAATGAAAACCACATTTAGAAATGTCATTATTGCCATTTCTAGAAGATATATCTTGAAATTGCATTATCCGACATCTTGAAATGGTTTCCTTCATCTCAAAGGTTTTTATTTCAGACAAAAAATATTCTAAGTAGGAACATTTTTCTTATAATTGTTTTACAGAAGACTAAATTGTGCTGATAAATCATTCAATTTTTCTGATATGGCATGAGAGATGTTGGAAGATCCTTATGCCTTCAGTGAAATCTTGTTAGTAATACTTGTTCTTTCATAAAAGAGAGAAAACTTTATCAGATGAGGGAATGAAACACTCAGATCTTTCAGCTGCATAGATAATTTCTTTTATCAGTGCTACCTTCATCAAGTTGGTATAGTTTGTATTTTAGAGGGTTTTTTTTATACATTAACACTTCACTGTTCCATAATATTAAATTTAGGTAGCTTAAGTAAATATCTTTGATATTTGACTACCAATTAAAATATGATGCAAACATATATGTATATATGTATGATTTTTCTTTGAGTTCAGTTTAGGTTCATTTTGAGAGAGTTCATACCTGTTGCTAACAAAGCGACAAGGCTTACTGGGTTCAGAGGGTTCTTGGTGTTTGTAAATATGTGGTTGAGTTATGTGTTGGTTGAACTGTTGATGCAACACACCCCAAGTGTAAACATCTATTCTCAGAAGAATCTCAGATAGAAAATTTTTGGAATATCTTATAAATTTTCACTGTGCCACTAATAGATTGAATTTGGAGAATCCATGTCAGTTTCTTTTGCTTGTGTGTGTGTGTGTGTGTGTGTGTGTGTGTGTGTGTTGGATGGCTGTTGACTCCAGTGACTTAATCTGCCCTTTAATAGATGTTGTTATTTTGACCTGCAGAGTGCCTGATGAAAACCATCCTCTCTAGGAGAAAGAAACCTCTAATATAACACTTGTAACTTTGAATTCAATGATGTAGATGAGTTTGTCTTCCTGTGCAAGTTCATACATTGTTGAAAGGGTGAGATTAGCTCTGCACAAAGCCTTTCCTCACTATAAAAAAACTTCAGGCACAAGCATCACTTGATTTTTAACACTTCTATTATGCATTTCATACTGTGGCTGGCTGTAATCAAGAAAAACAAAACCCACAATGATAAATTCCATGATGGAGTGAAAGCATGCATTAGTGCAGATGGTAGCTCTCTGAATACCTGCTTCTAGAGGCACCCATCATTGTCATATCTGTGAAAAGGAATGAAAGCCATATCTGTGTTACTTTAAGAAAACAGTCAAGCATTGGTATTACTCAAAACTCAATGGCAGTCATTATGCATATATACATATATGTATGCATGCAGAGTGTGTGTGTGTGTGTGTGTGTGTGTGTGTGTGTGTGTG
>NC_068981.1:147794191-147798615 GCF_001194135.2 Octopus bimaculoides
AATTTAATAATCCTTTCTACTATAGGCACAAGGCCTGAAATTGTGGGGAAGGGGACAGTCAATCACATCAATCCCAGTCCTTGACTGATACTTAATTTATTGATCTCAAAAAGATGAAAGGCAAAGTTGACATCAGCAGAATTTGAAATTAGAACTAAAGACAGACGAAATCTCACAAAGCATTTTGCCCAACATGCTAACGATTCTGCCAGCTGACCACCTTTAATTAAAATTTTTAAATAATAAAAAAATTGTATTCATACCCTGAATATCTTTCTGCCTACACTTTGGTACCAACGTTTGTATTCGTCTATAGTTGCTGTGTATGCATTTTAATTTTGACCCAACCTGGTGCCATACCATTTCATGTGGAGGCTTACTGGCCACTTTTTCTCATCTTCTAAAAGGTATTTACCCAATTTTTTAATCTATCTTTATGGTCTTCCTGCATTTGCGAATTCCTCTATTTTTTGTAGATTACCAACACATGTGACACTTATTAGTTTGTTTACAATATATGTATATATATATATTTATATATATTAAAATGTCCTTTGTTATCAATATTATTGGATTTAAAGAATTGTGAGTGCATTGGACAAAATGCCAAGTAGTACTTGCTAATGGTCTTTTACATTTTGAATTCAAATCTTGCTGGAGTCAACTTTGCCCTTAATCCTTCTAGAGTCACTACAATAATATACTGTTCAAATGCAGGGATTGATTTAACACTTTAGCATTTAAACTGGCCCGAATATTCTACCTGGTTTGTGCTCAAACTGACCAGATTTGGCTTCTCACATTTGCTCAACAATGTCATGCTAAATATATACAATTACATCATCAAAATTTCAAAGCTAAGAGATAATGCATGATTGATTCAAACCAATGTAAATAAGCATTACATTTGACAGAGTAATCTAAATGCTAAAGAATTAATCAACTACGCCCACCTCCTAAATTCATTGCCTTGTGCCATTATTAAAAGTTTTGTATTTTATGTAATAAGCCAACTTCTTAAACCGAATATTTAACAGAGTTGACTAGTGTTAAATATTTAATTATAAATTGAAATTAAGTCTTATTCTTCTGCAGTGAATTTTTTGATTGACATAAATTTCAGTTTTTATTGCATTACATTCAATGTCACCTTGTTAAAAAATGTATATAAACTAATACAAAAAACATTGAGAATTCGTTTGATTAATTCTTTAGTCAAAAGATGAGCAGTTAACCTCCATTTGTTTCAGAACAGCTAAAGCAGTATATTCTCTCTCTCTCTCTCTCTCTCTCTCTCTCTCTCTCTCTCTCTCTCTCATGAGACCTGGAACTTAGACGATTATGCTTGCAGTATAGTAATGTAATCTAAAGGCTTTTTTTTTATGGTGGTATTAAATCAGACGACATATTAAATCTATTATCAAAGTCATGCTTAGATCTGCTACAACAATTATTTCATTTAGTAAAAATGTATCACTGTATCATTATGGTCATATCTATTTATAAATGGTAAGTAGGGCATTATAACAGGGAACTTTTAAAAACCTTTGAACTTATCATATGGAACTCCAACCAGTACACATACAGGATTTCAAAAATAACGAATATATCAAAACTAATTAGTGCTTTCGCAAAAAAAAGTTGAAAGAAAAACTATCTCCAGTTCCAACACCAACGAATGTACAGTTTTATATTTACATAGTTATTCATTTGTCCCACCTTCAGCAAATACAGTGAAGGTTATGATTCATTAAGGAGGTCAGAATAAGATGGAAACATGCTTGAAAAAAAAAAGACATGTAATTTCAACAAAAAAAATTAAAATAACATGACTCATTTGCTAAGAATCTGTTTTCATCACTGTATATTTTTTTTAGTTAATTTTTTTGAAAACAGAGACTTCAGTGGAACCAACTAAGAAATGAAATGACTCATCGTAGGACCAATACTTTATTTTATGTAAAAGAAATGTCATAATGAAAAACAGGTTTTAAAATAACATAAAACATCAAAAAAGTCTTGATATTTTTACAATGACAATGTTAGGTGGGTATAAAAGGCCAGATCTAGCCAGTTTTGAACATAAAACAGGTTTGAATCCAAAAGGTTAAGTTGTCTCAAAGCCTTCCTGCATTTGCGAATTCCTTTATTTTCTGTAGAATACACACACATGTGGCACTTATAAGTTTGCTTACAAAACGTTCTTACATTCCAAAAGCTATTATTTAGCATTATAAAACGGAATCTGTCTTCAGGGATCTCTTAGCTTAATGGTTCTTTATTTTTATTTTTAATCCACTAATACTAATTAATTCTTTCAAACATGTTGAATATTGTTATCAACACCAAGTTCCCTTAACTAATACAGTCAATTATAGGGGTACTACTCTAGATGCTTTTGCAGTCAGCTGTTGCCACTGCTCTCTCTTTTGCCCTCCCTCAGTTGTACCTTGAAGGATGGTTTTGGACAGGGAGTTGTGGTGGGATATGTGACTATACCAGGCAAGCTTCTGTCTTTTTACCTGCATAAGGAATGGTTCATCTCTGCCAGTGTATTTGTTGAATATGTGCTGGTTAAAATGAGGAGGGGAAGTTGGAGCAAAATATAAATGGTAAAGACACCCTTTGGTCATAAATGACCATGGGATTGCACCTAGAAAATTACCTTCCGAGGCACAAGTCCAGGCAAGGTTGCTTATGGAAGACCAGCAGTTGGCCATGCATACCAGCCTCCATTTTCCTCCCCATGCCATTGATGTTGTCCGAGGGAAAGGCAAAGGCCAATACAGCTTGGCACCAGTGGCATTGCAACTCATTTCTACAGCTGAGTAAACTGGAGAAATGTGAAATAAGACGTCTTGCTGAAGAACACAACACACAGCCCAGTCTGGGAATTGAACTCACTATCTCATGATTGTGAGCCTGACGCTCTAACCACTGAGTCATGCATCTTCATGAGAGCAAAATATACAGCAATCAAAATCTGTTGAATTAAAACCAACCATCCCAGAATTTCAAACTTTGTGACTTTCTCCAAAGTTTAAAATGTTTATTTTCAACACAGGAAACCAATAAAATATCAACAGTGAACTCCCTTGCTGCCAACACTGGAGGATCATCATCAGAACACCAAACCTCATTGATGTTTTGGCCATTTAAGTACCGCACATCTCTATTTGGTTGGACATTACTGCAATGGTGTGAAGGCGCATGGCTCAGTGGTTAGAGCATCGAGCTTACGATTGTGAGGTTGTGAGTTTGAATTCTGGACCGGGCTGCGTGTTGTGCTCTTGAGCAAGACACTTTATTCCACGTTGCTCCAGTTCACTCAGCTGTAGAAATGAGTTGTGACGTCAATGGTGCCAAGCTGTATCGGCCTTGCCTTTCCCTTGGATAACACTGGTGGCATGGTTAGGGGTGGCTGGTATGCATGGGCGACTGCTGGTCTTCCGTAAACAACCTTGCCTGGAATTGTGCCTGGGAGGGTAACTTTCTAGGTGCAATCCCATGGTCAGTTATGACCAAAGGGGGTTTCAGCAACTGCAATGGCATACCTTACCCAATACCTCTACCAGTAATGCTTGCCAACTCTTGCCCTCCCTGCATGAACCAAGCTCTGCTGTCTTACAAATTATAATGATGAAGAACCAACAAGGGGGCTTCTATGACCTGATAGAAGTATCATTCAGATCTCAAATCATACCTTACAGCCTTAAACAGGGAAGACAATGCACTGGATAAGGTAGTCTGAAAATACACTATTCCAGGAAATAGGACAGGATGGTCATGCTGGAAAGAATTGACTTGGTATTAAACAAGAACAAGGGTAACTATATTGCTGATGAATATAGAGTGTATGCAGTTTCTTCATTTTTATTTAAACACAAGTATCAAATTAAATAAACCGTTAGGGTCAAGAGGATCTTTTAGTCATGTCGAGGACATGACAGTCTCTCTAGTTCCAGCATGGAACAAGGAGATTGAATGATAATGATGATGATGATGATGATGATGATGATGATGATGATGATAATGATAATGAAGATGATATTCTCATTGTTTAACGTCCGCTTTCCATGCTGGCAAGGTTTGGATGGTTTGACATGGAGCTGGCTAACAGGGAGCTGTCCAGACTCCAACTGTCTGTTATAGCATGGTTTCTACAGCTGGATGCCCTTCCCAATTACAACTACTTAACAGAGTGTACTGGGTGCTTCTTATGTGCCACCAGCATGGGTGCATTAATGCAGCACCGGCATGAGTACATTAATGTAGCACCAGCACAGGTGGTTTTTAAAGCGATTTTATTTAGCTTGAGGTGTCTTATCAAGTACAAGTCTCCACATCTCTCAGTCCTTTGTCATTTCCTCAGTGGGGCCCAGCATCCAAATATAAATATACATACATACATACATACATACATA
>NC_068981.1:147798625-147799747 GCF_001194135.2 Octopus bimaculoides
TATATATATATATGTATATGTATAAAGTGAGGAGAAAGGATTAGTCATACAAACACATGTATATGTATGCACACACTCTATACACACACACACTTAGACATCTATAAAATACACTATGCAGAATGCTTGTTAATGAGGGGCTGTGAACATCCAAGAGGCTCTGGTAAAAAGCCATGTTTTAATGAACAATCTACTGAAATACTTTAGTCTTCTACTCTATCAATACCCTAGGTATTTCCTATCTTTTAACAATACTCTGATAGATCAAAACAAATAAACTGAAATGGTTTTCAAGCAATTTATGTCAGATTTCATTTTTATCAAACGAGAGACCTTTAAGTTGAAGATGGTGTTAATGATCATTGTAAATACAAGGTGAAGACGATGATGGTTGTAGTTTTCTAGAAGTTTCTGTACCTTAACTAAGATCTTGAGACAAAATCAAACATAAATAAATATGAAATTTAGGAATGATAAATAACTATCAACATTTAAAAGGAAAAAAATGGATAAAAGTGGTTCATTATATAATTTTCAGTGAAGTCTCTTGACATTAATAATATAACATAAAGATATCAACAAAGTACATCATAGTTTAAATTGCAAAGTACTGTGACGTTAATATCATAATATATAATACAGGAACAAATACATCATGACAATAAATATTCAAATATTGAGTTGACATAATCACTGCTGTAGCCTCCTCCTCCTCCCCCTCCTCACAATAACAACAACAACGATTTCAAATTTTGGCATGAAACCAATAATTTCACAGGAGGTGGTTTAGTCAATTACGTCAATCCCCAAAATCAAGTTTTACTTATTTTGATGACGATGATGATATATATATATATATAGGCACAAAGCCTGAAATTTTGAGGGAGCGGGATAGTTGATTACCAGTGCTCAACTGGTACTTATTTTATTGAGCCTGAAAAGATGAAAGGCAAAGTTGGCGGAATTTGAACTCAGAATGTAAGGATGGACAAAACACTGTTAAGCATTTTTCATGGAGTGCTAATGATTCTGCCAGCTCACTGCCTTAATAATAATAATAATAATAATAATAATAATAATAATAATAATAATAATAATAATAATAATAATAATAATAATAAT
>NC_068981.1:147800248-147804446 GCF_001194135.2 Octopus bimaculoides
GTTGAATTTGGTTCGATTTTGATTTCAAATTCACTTGCCTCAACAGGTCTTCGCAAGCAGAGTTTAGTGTCCAATGAAGTAAAGATACGAATGAGTGAGCTGGCTACACTTCTGGCAGAGGCCACAGATTATGCTCTCACTTGGCTTGCCAGGTCTTCTCACGTACTGCATATTTCCAAAGGTCCCGGTCACTAGTCATTGCCTCAGTGAGGCCTAAAGTTCGAAGGTCGTGCTTCACCACCTCATCCCAGGTCTTCCTGGGTCTACCTCTTCCACAGGTTCCCTCAGCCGCTAGGGTGTGGCACTTTTTCACACAGCTATCCTCATCGATTCTTGCCACATGCCCATACCAGCGCAATCGTCTCTCTTGCACAACTAAGGCTTCTGAGGTCTAACTTTTCTTTCAAGGTACTTACACTCTGTTGAGTAAGCACACTGACATTACACATCTATTGGAGCATACTGGCTTCGTTTCTTGTGAGCTTACACATGTCCTCAGCAGTCATGGCCCATGTTTCACTGCCATGTAGCATGGCAGTTTGTACACATGCATCATACAGTCTGCTTTTTACTATGAGTGAGAGGCCCTTTGTCACCAGCAGAGGTAAGAGCACTCTGAACTTTGCCCAGGCTATTCTTATTCTAGCAGCTACATTTTCAGCCCACCCTCCCCCGCTACAAACTTGGTCGCCTAGGTAGCGGAAGCTATCAACTACTTTTAGGTTTTCTCCCTGGGGTGTGGCAAAGGTTGTTTTCTGCACATTTTCAGTGTTTATTGCTCCTGAGCATCTACCACATACAAAAACTATCTTGCTAGTTAGCCTTCCTCTGATATTGCTGCACCTCTTATTTGTCCATAGCTTACACTGGGTACATCTTATGAAGTTTCTACCTATGCCTTTTCTACAGATCAAGCAGGGCCATGGTCCAGGAATCAAACTCATGATCTGGCAATTGTGTGTGCAACACCCTAATCACTAGGTCAAGTGCCTTCACATATTCTTTTATACACATACCCAAATCTTCTCAAAAGAAAGCATATCTAATATAACTATCTCATATACTTCCATCTTCAAAAAACACTGCAAAATCCAACCACTACTCAATGTCATATTGCACCCAAACTATGAAATACACACACACACACACACACACACACACACACACACACACACACACACACACACACACACACAAACACACACACACACACACATGTATGCATGTACATATACATATAATGGCTTGTACAACAAACTCTTTTCTAATATGCTCCTTTTTGATTACCATCAACGTCAATAAAGCATTTGGCTCCGTTCTTTACCATCCGTTTGTGTGTGATACTAAACAACTCATTGAGAAACAACACTGGCTAAGAAATTATCTCTGAAGTTGTAAGTTTGAAATGGAATACCACAAAGATGTAGGAGTGACTGTGAGGCATAGGAGTGGCTGTGTGGTAAGTAGCTTGCTTACAAACCGTATGGTTCCAAGTTCAGTCCCACTGCGTGGCACCTTGGGCAAGTGTTTTCTACTATAGCCTCGGGCTGACCAAAGCCTTATGAGTGGATTTGGTAGACGGAAACTGAAAGAAGCCCGTTGTATATATATATATACATATATGTATGTGTGTGTATATGTTTGTGTGTATGTGTTTGTCCCCCGCCCAACATCGCTTGACAACCGATGCTGGTGTATTTACGTCCCCGTAACTTAGTGGTTTGGCAAAAGAGACCGATAGAATAAGTACTAGGCTTACAAAGAATAAGTCCTGGGGTTGATTTGCTCACTAAAGGTGGTGCTCCAGCATGGCCACAGTCAAATGACAAGTAAAAGAGAGAAAGTAAAAAGAGTATAGTTTTCAGCATTGATCTCACTGTGTGGCACCTTGTCTTCTACAATAGCTTTGGATTGAACTGCAAGTAATTTGTGCACTGGAAACCTGTAATCAACAACACTATTGTTTACCAACCAGAATCATCATCATCATCACCATCATTTAATGCCTGTTTTCCATGATGGCATGGGTTGGATGGTTTGACAGGAGCTGGTCATCTGGAGAGCTGCACCAGGCTCCAATTATCTGTTCTGGCATAGTTTCTACAGCTGGATACCCTTCCCAACACCAACCACTTTACAAAGTATACTGGGTGCTTTTTTTACGTGGCGTTTTACTGGGTGCTTTTTATGTACCAGTGCTATTATGTAACACCAGCAAGGATGCTTTATACATGGCACTGGCACAAGTTCATTTTTATGTGGCACTGGCATGGGTGCTTTTTACATGGCACAAATAAGCTCTCTTGAACATTACTGCAGCAGTCTCCTAAGAACATTATCTGTTTCCTAATTCAGTTCAGACAGGCATAAAAAAAACACCTAAACACAAAAAAATTACAGCAGCATTTTTTATCTCATTAGCTTCAAATACTATAGTTGGATGTGCAGAGCAAATGATAAATGCAGAGAAGCAACAACTGTCACATTCCAACAGAGTTTGTCTTGCTTGCCTCTGTTGTTGCTACTACCAGAATCTACAGACATACAGAAACAGACTGGACAGAGGAGACAATTCAACATTCTCCAAATGCTAAACTACACCACATACGTAATTAACCACTACATGTCAGAATGTGAAATGTCATTGGCAACTAGACAGAAATAAACCTGGAGCTGCAGATCTGTGAATCATATCTAGTTAGTTGGTTGACTATCTGCATGGCATAGGTCTACTTGCTTAGAACTGATCTGGGGTTACGCAATAACAACAACAACAACAACAAAATCAAAGTGAAAACCTCTATGCAGTCATTTGATCTGTTAGAAATAGTGGTCAAATCCCAAACTATTATATTAAAAAAAAGGAAATATCCATTAGAAAATGTAGTCAAATGTCAGATTTTTTTCTTATTCTTCTTGGAAACCATCTACTCTGTTGTGGAAACTTTTCCTATCTGCTGATATGGCACCAATGACTATCTTCACTCATATTTTACAGTTATACTTTGATACACTCTGCCTGAAAAAATAAAATCTGAAAAAAGTGGCCTGAAATTAAACAGCAGCAACAACAACCACAATAGCCACTACCACCGTCACCACCACATCCTTATTGGTATCACCACCACCACTACCACCACCACCACCATCATCATCATCATCATCATCACCATAGCAGCTGTGTAATGCAAAAGAGTTGTATAAATCCATTTATTTTTCCATATGAATTTAGATAACTCATTTGATTTTTCCAAATATATCCATTAACTAAAATCTTCCCAAGATAAAAGTCAACAAATAAAAATGTACTAAATACATAAAAATCAAACTTCAAGCAAATTAGGTAAATGAAATTGGTTATTTTTACAATTTTCTTGGACACATATTTGAACTGCTTAACCCCCAATAATTTCTGCTCAGTTGTTACTGAAAACTAAAAAACAACAAGAAAGTATACAACAGAAAAATTAAAAAAGAAGAAAAAAAGAAAATAGAAAATGATAAAACCCCTAAAGATGCAATTTTAGTTTTCTAGCATTATCATCATCATTTGATGTCCATTTTCTACAGGTTAAACAGTTCAATAGTATATACATATTAATTTATTGTCTATTTATTTATGTACTTATTTATGCCGTCAAACATTCATCATCATCATCAGCATCATCATTGTTTAACGTTTGCCTTCCATACTAGCTTGGGTGGGATGGTTTGACAGGAGCCAGCCAGGCAGAGGCCTGTACCAGACTTCTGTAACTGTTTTGGTAGGAGTTTTACAGCTGGATGCCCTTCCTAACACCAACCACTCAACAGAGTGGATTAGTGCTTTTTTTCATGGCACAATCAAAGGCAAGGTGAGTAGTGCATTTTACATGGCACAAGCATAGGTGAGGTGTGTTTTAGCAAGGTTTTTACAGCTGGATGCTCTTCCAAATGCCAACCACTTTACAGTGTGGACTGGGTGCTTTTAAGTGGCACCTACACTGACCGGGTCACCAAGCACTTGCAAGTGCAAAAAAAATCCCCAAAAAAACTCTTTTGAGAGGGGAGAGGGCATTGGAAGAGGTGCTCTTGTGTCGGCTGATAAAATGGTATAGTGAGGTAGAGAGACAGAAACAGATGTCTTGCTGTAGAGGAGGTACAAGGCTACCCAGCTGGAGAGAGAGAGAGGGAGGGAGAGGGAGAGAGAGAGAGAGAG
>NC_068981.1:147804777-147808185 GCF_001194135.2 Octopus bimaculoides
GATAAAGAGAGTGGGAGACAGCAGCCCACTAGCAAATACACAAAGCATGTACATTAAGTATAGGTGCAGGAGTGGCTGTGTGGTAAGTAGCTTGCTTACCAACCACATGGTTCCAGTTTCAGTCCCACTGCGCGGTACCTTGGGCAAGTGTCTTCTACTATAGCCTCAGGCCGACCAAGGCCTTGTGAGTGGATTTGGTAGATGGAAACTGAAAAAAGCCCGTCGTATATGTATATATATGCGTGTGTGTGTGTGTTTGTGTATCTGTGTTTGTCTCCCCAACATTGCTTGACAACCGATGCCGGTGTGTTTACTTCCCCGTAACTTAGCGGTTCGGCAATAGAGACTGATAGAATAATTACTAGGCTTACAAAGAATAAGTCCTGGGGTCGATTTTCTTGACTAAAAGCGGTGCTCCAACATGGCCACGCAGTCAAATGACTGAAACAAGTAAAAGAGTAAAAAAATAAAAGAGTGGTTGATAATGTTTAATACACTAGCACTACTTCCATTTCATATTTGAAGATACATATTATATACATGTATTCATGTACATATATATATATATATTATAAATATACATATACATATATATATATATATATATATATACACACACACACACGCACACACGTGCACACACACACATATACATATACATATTAATTTACAAACTATTAATATATTTATTAAGGTGTCAAAATGGCTGAATTGTTAGAGCTTCAGATAGGATACATCATGCTGTTTGTTCCTGCTCTCTACATTCTGAGTTCAAGTCCTACCTAGGTCAACATTGCCTTTCATCTTTTTGAAATAAAAAAAAATGTAATATTAGTCCTGGGTGAAGCACTGAAATATTGATGCACAAACAGGTGGCTATACCTGTGGACAACTATAATCCACTGCCAAAGATTGAAACAGATGGAGATTTTTTGTTGGAACCCTATGATCCACATGGAATCAAATGAATTGCAAAAACATTCATGGTGATAGCCTGGAAGAAAGTTACAACTTCAAAAGGGAAACCTTACAGCATCTGTTTTGGCTCTGCAGGATCTGAGTTCAAATCCTGCTTTCTGTCAACAAAAATGATGATAGGCGTAAGAAGTAATTCAACCAATGCAGAAGTATTTCTGCTGATTACTCTCAAAGTTAATGACCAATTGGTAGGAGAGGATATAAGGGGATAGTTAAGTCCCTTCAACAAGCAAACAATTTGTTTAGTTATTTCTAAGGTCTTCATCAGTCAATGATAATAATGCATCTACATGTGTGTATGTGTGTGCACGTGCACGTGTGTGTGCATGTGTGTGTGCAGGCCAGGGCAAAATTTTTTCTTTAAAGAAGACTTTGGTTATTAAATATACGAAATTGTATGAAAATATCAGAAAAACAAGGGGGTTTCATTATTATATATAATTACAACTGTTTCATGTAGAGATATGTGAGTTAAATAGATTGAAGATTTTATAAACTTGAATAATCATAAACAAATTTGTAGTATATAAGAGTTTGTACTGAGTTTATATTAGTTAATTAGTTCTGTATATTATATTTGTGATGTTCATAGTTTATTGAAAAAATAAAAGCTTTTATAATATGGTTATTAGGAGTTATCAATAAGTTAAATAAACTGATTTGTTGTAGAACAATTTAGATAATTTAGACAATAAATGTGGTTGCCAAGGCATCCAAATCTCCCATCTCTATGATACCAGTGTTTATCTAAGGGCCACCAACTAAAGTCAATACTGATGAACACAGGGATGTCACAGGCATTGTTGTTAAAACACAATGAACCAGCGTGAATACCACTAGGAATCTTGCCTGGCCCTCTAACTATCAAAAAGATGTAAGACAAAGTTTACCTTGGTGGGATTTGAACTCAGAGTGCAGAGAGGAAGAATGAATACTACATTTAGTTAGTTACATACTAACTCAGTGGTTCCCAAACTGTGCGCCGTGATGCACCTGTGCACCACAAGATGTAATTAGGTGCGCCTTGAAAAAATAAGATTATATTTCAAAATATGAAAAATACAAACTGAAATTGAATGTTTTCTGATTGGCTGCCAGCATAATGGTATACTTTTATAGGCTAATTAATGACGTGAAAGTAATTTTGCATTAAACAATGGTGGTTGCGATGTGTGCTAAAAATAATGGTTAATGTTGACATTATTACCTGGAAATGAAATTGAAAAAAAAAAATAGTATAACGGGTGTAAAAAAAGGTGCAGAAAACGAATATGGAAACAGAAATGCATGGAAAGCAACAGAGAGGACTTTGGAAAATTCACAAGATCTGAGTTTTTCCCTCATAACTTTTAGGAAAATGTTTTTTTTTTAAAGAAATTTTATATAAATACTTTTAAAATGGCATACATTACAATTATAATGAAATTTGTGGGTAAAATCTTTTCTGAAAGGGTGGGGAGAGGACTTTAGAAAATTCACAAGATCCAATTTTTTTCCTTGTAACTTTAAAGAAAATGGATATCTTTTAATGAAATTGTATATATATATATACCTTTCAAACGGCATGCATTGCGGATGCCTAATATGCCACAAACCCCTTATTTTCATTCGGAAAAAAGGGGGGGGGGGAGAAACTGGAATTATTGGAAAATGTTTTTCTTTTTTTCAATGAATGAATTACGGTGACCTAATATGTCACAATCTGCAATCTGGGATTAATATATCCAGTGATTTTTAAGAGGTATGAAAAAGATATTTTGTTTTAATATTATAATTTTACTTGTTTTGCGCACACAAAGACTAATGTGGTTTTTGTCAGGATTTTGTATCATTCTTTCTTTCTCCTGTTCAGACTTCGTTACCACAAATTTTAATCACTTCAGCATTTTCACTTATTATTCTTTTCAGACTTGTTTGAATTTTCAATCTAATGTATTCCACACTCTAGAAAACATATTTCTGCAAAATGTTATCTTAAAATATGGGTAAGAAAGGTGGCTAATGCAGTTTCGCATCTCACCTTCAAAAACGCATTTATTGGGGTTCCCCACCTTTTCCAAACAAAAGTAAGGGGTTTGCAGCACACTGGGCATCTGTAATGCATGTCGTTTGAAAGGTATTTATAAACAATTTCATTAAAAAATATCCATTTTCCTTAAAGTTACGAGGGAAAAAATCGGATCTTGTGAATTTTCCAAAGTCCTCTCCCCACCCCCTCGGAAAAGATTTTACCCACAATTTTTTTATAATCGTAATGTATACCGTTTGAAAGGTATTTATATAAAATTTCATTTCAAAAACCCCATTTTCCTAAAAGTTATGAGGGAAAAACTTGGATCTTGTGAATTTTCTGAAGTCTTCTTGTCTCGTCCCCTCATCCCAGTTGCTTTCCGTGCATTTTTGCTTTCTTATTTGTTTCCTGTATCCTTT
>NC_068981.1:147809382-147821608 GCF_001194135.2 Octopus bimaculoides
ATTTTTGTTGTTACGGTTAAGGTTAGGGTTAGGGTTACGGTTTCGGTTAGGGTTATGGAAAAAAGTGGAAAATGAAAAAATTGGGGGAAGGGGAAAAAGAAGGTGCGAAATTTCAGAATGCCGCTTTTTGGCGATTTTCCAGAATCTCCGTATCCGAAAACGGGGGTTTTGAGCAACAAAAAAAAAAAAGAAAGAGAAGAAAGATTTTGGAGAAAATGGGGGACGGGAGGAAGTCTTTCCTCAACCTCTTCCGCTGTGTGTTGTTTGTGGTGAAAAATGTCTAGCGAAGGCATGTTGCCCAGCAGCTTCAAAAGACTTTTTACAACTAAACACTCACATCTTCAATGTAAAGATCTGGATTATTTCCAAAGACTGCTAGAACAGCAATCTAAACAAAGAAACTATTTTGAAAAAAAAGATGAATGCTTATGGAAAGGCTCAAGTTGTGTCTATTGAGATAGCCAAGATGATTGCACTTCAAACTAAACCGTATACTTTAGCCGAGTTGATTATCTTACCCACTTGTAGAAAGATGGTTAAAAACCATGTTAGATGATGAAGCCGAGCAAGAAATAAGGAAAGTTCTGCTCTCAAATAATACAATCCATAGGAGATTTATCTGCTGATATAGAGGAAAATGTACAGAACAAACTTCAGGACTCAGAATTTGTTCTACAGATTGGTGAATCAACTTACATTAGCAACAAAATACAATTATTTACATTTATTCGCTTTATTGATGGTAACCAAATCATAAATCAGTTCTGTTGCAAAGAAATGCCACTCATTACAAGAGGTCAAGATATTTTTGACATTTTATCTGCCTGCCTCGAAAAATGGAATTTATCCTGGAATTCATGTGTTGGAATATATACTGATGGGGCACCATCTATGATAGGCTCTATTAAAGGTTTTGTATTGCTCGTAAAACAACAACAAAATCCTAATGTTATATGTACTCGTTGCTTCCTACATAGGGAGGTACTAATTCCAAAAATTATATCAGTGTTGAGTTAAAGCAAGTATTAAACCAAGTCGTTGAAATGGTTAATTATATTAAAAGTAGGCCGTTGAAGTGTCGCTTATTTGAACAAATTTGTGTTGATATAGATTCCCAGCACAAGTGCCTACTTTTACACACAAAAGTCAGATGGCTCTCAAATGGTGAGGTGTTACGTCACATACATGAGCTCCAAGGGGAATTACATGCATTTTTTAAAGAAGTAAAATATGAACACTTCTTGGAATATCTACAATGTGAATTTTGGGTTTCCAAGCTGGAATATTTAAGAAAGATATTTGCACAACTTAATAGCATCAACACGAGTATACAAGGTAGAGATGAAAACATTCTCCTCACTTCGACAGATAAGCTGGTTTCATTTAAAAGAAAGTTGTGATTTGGAAAAACAGAGCTGAAGGTGGTAGCTTTGAAATGTTTCCCTTAATACATAAAAGAAATGGCTCCTATTGTGTTTGAACATTTGACAAATCTGGAAGAAAAACTAAACTTTTATTTTCTGTCATTGAACACAGAAGAGTATGATTGGGTTCAAAATACGTTCATAAAAATTCCATCTAGTATTGGTCTGAAAATATGTGAAGAAGAGGAACTGGCATCTATGTCCAGTGATCGCAGACTTAAAACCAAGTATACTGAGTTACATATTTATTTCTTTATTGCTCACAGGGGGCTAAAAATAGAGGGGACAAACAAGGACAGACAAAAGGATTAAGTAGATTACATTGACTCCAGTGCGTAACTGGTACTTATTTAATCAACCCCGAAAGGATGAAAGGCAAAGTCGACCTCGGCGGAATATGAACTCAGAGCGTAACGGCAGACTAAATACCGCTAAGCGTGCGGTCCAGATGGACAATATGTAATCTGAACCTTTTCACCCTTATTGTTTTTTTGTTTTTTTTACAGAATCCCACGTTTTAGGCTATGGAGATTCCGATTCTGAAAAAAAATTTTCAAAAATCTCAAATTCAAAATTTCCTCATTTTAAAATATTTTCCGGAAATTTTTTTTTTTTTTTAGAAATGCGTAAAAAAATACGGAGATTATGATTCTGAAAAACAATTGTTTGAAAAATTTCAATTCCCCTTCCCCCAAGCAGGCTATTTACATGCTAGAAATAACAGCCAAATCTCACAAAACTGTGATAACATAAAGCATACCATAACCGTAACACACAAACATACACAGGAACAACAACATCAACAGCATCAGGAGCAGCAATATTAGTCAGTGTAGTTGATGATATACAAAAAGACAGGATAGTCATGGCTGGAATGCCTTTATAGCCATCATATGTCGGTCTATTCTATCAGAGCCAACCAAGGGTTAAAAAAGAACAACTAAACATTCTTAGGAAAGCAGAGATGGTCTGCATTGGTAAAAATTGGTTAATGAAATTTTCCAAATTCATTAAATTTACGTGCTACGAGGAAGAATGAATTCTGAAGTTTTAGGAAGAAGTTGTTTGTAGGAGAGGAAATGAAGACGAGTGTATTGGATGGCAGTAAATAAGATTGAAGGGTTTAAGAAAAGAGGGTTAGTTGGGGTGGAAGATCACAGGCCAAAGTGATAAAATGAAAACTGGGGAGAGGAAGAAAATGGAGAAGGAAAATATTTGAAGAATTCCTCAGTAAACATACGGGGGGGGGGCGTAGCACAATGCCATATATACATACACAGACACAATACACACACACACACGTGTGTGTATGTATATATACGCATGTGTGTGTGTGTATGTATATATATGTATATATATATTTACATACACATAAGATCAGCTATACATAGACACAACATATACATAAACACACACACAAGTAGGTACAACAACATACACATATGCACACATGTATACGTACACACATATACATATCTATACATAGGCATACACATAATACACACACACACACACACACACAGGCATAGTTAAGAAGCTTGCTTCCCAACCACATGCAGCCACATGCAGCCGAACAAAAGCTTTGTGAGTGGATTTGGTAGACAGAAACTAAAAGAAGCTGGTAATGCATGTGTGTGTGTGTGTGTGTGAGAGAGAGAGAGAGAGAGAGAGAGAGATAGAGAGAGAGAGAGAGAGAGTGAGAGATTGTGCTAGTGTCTCCTTGTCTTGACACTACATGATAGTTGTAAACGAGTGTCAGTCTTACAAACAGTGTCCATCGTTGCCAATCTTTTGTGAAAACACATCTGGCCACAAGAAATATTACCTTGTTTGGAAACAGATGAGGGTAGGCGACAAGAAGGGCATCCAGCTTGAGAAAATCTACTTTGAAAAATTCCAAGCATGGAAAAGTGGAAGTTAAAATGATGATATATATATACACACATACATACATCCAGAAGCCATCAAGAGAACACATGCCAAGTTGCTGGAATTGTGAGAAATGACGACAAAATTACTCTCATATCTCACCTTACCATCTTAAAAAAGGGATAAAAAGGACACAGTATATTATGCAGTCTGAACTACACTATACCTGGAATAAAAATGACAATAAACTTGGCTGGAATGATTTGATCCGGCTTAACTTGAGCTAAACAATAATAATCACTGATACATCAATGTATGTATATACAAATGTACATGTAAGTGTATATGTATGTGTATACATCAAACTTTAATATCACATAGACACACACAGACAAACACTCAGTTACCATAGCAAATACACAATACAGAAAGTTGGGAATGAGGAAATGGTCTAAGAAGGTAGGTGGAGAAAGATGTTGTAGAGGAAGGATTAAGAAACGTGTGAGGAAGGGAACAGCATTGGCGAAGAAAGTAAATTACACAACGATGAGCAGCAGGGAAATAAAGAGGGCGAGGATATACATGGGTAAGATACACAAACAGAAAAATGTGCATGTGCACACATGTGCACACCAGCATGAATGCTGGAATGTAAAAAAGGAAAAAGAAAAAGACATCAAGGCTTCCAAAAATGAAAAGGAAATGGATGTGGGGTGTGGAGGAGAGGAGGACGAATTTTGAGAAAGAAAAGCATTAGTTAATGTCAGAAGAGGAAAACAGCAAATGGGAAGTTAACAGGCATCTAGCTATGTTTGTGTTGTGTGTATGAGTAGTATGGGTTTCTGTGGTGTAAAATAACAACCCACCCCACCAGAGACAGAGAGGTTACCCATGGAGTGTCTTGACAAATTGAAATGTTGAGTCAATGAGGTGAACATGAAGATGCTTATGGAGGTAGCCCTCTAAATAGTGTCCTCTTTGACATATTTACAATACAGGATGTTATGCAGCTCTTGTTGTTGTTTAGTCCCCAGGGTCAACACTGGTAGAGCAGACCTTTGATCTATAGCATCCCTGCTGTGACCATTCCATCTATTTTTATATATTTCAGGCCCTGTATATCTAGGATTATAATATCTAAATACCCCTCCCTTTTAAAAGGACAGTGAATGATTTGAGGGAGAATTTGGTTGCTATTCCCAGTAGGTCAACTAACCACATACTGACTACATGATTAACTTTATATCTAATGTATTAAGTGGAGATGGTGTGTGTGTGTGTGTGTAGACATAGTGGGTTTGTAGTCTACAGAGGCAGTATAGTGTTGTTAATAGGAAGAGAGTTGTCGGAAGAAAAAATAGAAATGCAGGAGACACTGACAATGAGATCCAGTGTTGGGTGGTGACTGTTGATAAAAGAGGTTAAGCTGGTGAGTTGTTCCACTGATGTGGCTCTCCTTGAAATGATCAAATGACACTTGGGTATGGCCAGAGAATTAGGTATAAATGCAGATTCAGTATAACCTACAGAGAAGTTAGTATAATTGAAGACTATCTTGGTTTCAATAGCTATTCTGTTAACCTTATGATGCAGCTCACTAGAGAAGGAAAAGCTGGCTGTGGCAAGGAATGTGGTGGAATTGGGTTCAAGTATAGGGCAACATGCAGATAACTATTTTAAGGTAGTGTCTGATCGTTGCCAGTGCCGCTGGACTGGCTCCTGTGCAGGTGGAACGTAAAATACACCATTTTGAGCGTGGCCATTGTCAGTACCACCTGACTGGCCATCGTGCCGGTGGCACGTAAAAGCACCCACTACACTCTCGGAGTGGTTGGCGTTAGGAAGGGCATCCAGCTGTGGAAACTCTGCCAGTTCAGATTGGAGCCTGGTGCAGCCATCTGGTTCACCAGTCCTCAGTCAAATTGTCCAACCCATGCTAGCATGGAAAGCGGATGTTAAACAATGATGATGATGTCATTAAGGGAAATGATAATACATAAAGATTCTATATCCATGGTGAAGAAAAGACAGGAATTCAAGTTGAAACTTTCTAAGCATTGTAAAGGTTAAGTAAGTACTGGGGCACCCATATACATACTTTTAGAAATTTCTCAAATGTTTTCTACTTCATTACTCTGGTCTATAATTTAGCACCATTTGTCCTCTCTGGTTGTTTCTCTCTCCATTGTTTTCTTACTTTCTTGCACATTATTTACAACTATCAAACACATTTCATATTTCTTCTTTGAAGAATAGGCCCTACTTGAAATAACAGAATGAACTTATTCAATTATGCAGACATCATTATTTCAGCAAACTGACAAACTAAATGGAAGATGGTTTTAATTTTTTGATTGAGGGAAATTTCTGCATTCACCATTTAATATCAATTGATATCCAATTAAGATAATATCATTTCATGATTGTGTAGCCTGAAACAAACAATGTCTCAGTACAGCAAAACCCTTTCCTATCAATCAAGTCATGCTTGGTGTCAGCTGACAGATCTACTTTTAGAACTATAAATATTCTTTTATGTGAGTTTTATCCATTATTTCTTGTACAAAAAGCAAAAAACATACTCAGTAAGGACTATATTTACAGGATGACAGGCTGTGCAAGGTAGCATCTCTTTTGTGAAGGGGGAATGGGCCAACTATACAACATTATCATTTTTTCCCTTCACTAACATTGGTTGCATGAAGTGAGGAACCTTGTTTGCAGAAACAACTATTAGTCTTCCTTTAAAAAGAGCTTTGCCCTGGCCTGTGCATATAGGTGCAGATATACAGCTAACTCTGACTGATGGAGGCCTTTAGCATAGGACTAAAACTTAGTGATAAAACAAGATGAATATTAGAAAGATGAGAAAGTATGAAAGGAGCAGAAAGTAGCAGATGGAGACTTAACAGTCTTATTGAACAAGAGACCCAAATCTAGATATATCAAAGCTTCTAGTTTCCATTACTACTACCATTTTTTGCAATGCATGTAGAAGTAGAAAAGTATTTTTCCAGCACTGGATATAGCAAACCATCATTATCTTTTGTTATCTTCATGGGGCTCACCATCATCAGTTTGGCTTTCACTACCTCATCCCATGACTCGCTTAATATCTCTCTTTCAGAGTTTCTATCTATTCTGAGTACTCTGCACTTCTTTACACTCCTATCATTCTTCATACACATGACATTCTTCATACATTCCCATACTAGCATAGCCTTCCATCTTGCACACTACATCTGATTCTTCTTGTATAAAGTTTTTTTTCTTTCAGTTTATTTGTACACTATCATTCATATACAATGCCTTCATTGCATATCAAACAAATCATCAGCATCACCATTTAAAGTGTCCACTTTTCCACAGTTGTATGGATCAAACTGAATTCATTGAGGCAGATTTTCTACAGCCAGATATCCTTCTTGTTACCAACCCTCACTTATTTTTCTCAGAATACAAGAAACAAACAACATTGTTTATATGATCATTTACAGCCATCATGTGACATTAAGACAAAGGTTCACACAAACACACACAGACATATGTAAAAACACATGCACACACATAGATATGAGTGGGTACTGAAAAGTTCCTGGTTTTGGGTAAAAGAAAATATAGGGGATTCAGTTAATTGTCATTTTATTGCACATATTCTCCTCTCAGATTAACACACTTATTGCAGCAGTTCGTCAATTTCCTAAGCCCTGTAAAAGAATATAGAAGGTTGGGCCTCCAACCAGGCTTTCATAATACCCTTAAATCCAGGAACTTTTCAGCACCCCCTCGTACATAGATAGATAGATAGATAGATATGGCTGACTTCATTTTGTTTCTGCCAACCAAATCCACTCACAAGACTTTGGATGACCTAGGGTTATAGTAGAAGACTCTTGCCCAAGGTGCCATGCAGTGGGACAGAATTCCAGACCACATGATTGGGAAGTAAGCTTCTTGACCACACAGCCACATACAATATCAATACCAGGAATTAATATGATTTCTACCGACCTAGTTTACACTGCACTGACAGCAGAAGTTTTGTTCCATTAAACTTTAACCTTTATTTTATTCAAAGAAATCCTTGTTCAAGAAAAAAAAAAAAAAAAAAAATCAAAAGAAAAGAAACAGAGGTAAAAATACTGGCAGGTGATCTGCAAAGTATGTTATATCTGTGATACTCTCTAATCATATTCAAATAAATTCATTCAATTCAACACTAATACCAGTTTACACAAAAAGAACAAAATTTGAATTAAGCTGCAAAGTTTTATTTATGAGATGTTATTATCATCATTGTCATCATCTTAGTCATTCGTCACTATCATTATTTTAACATCCAATTTTCCATGTTTCTATGGCGAGATAAAATTCACTGAGGCCAATTTTCCAAGGCCCAACACTCTTTCTGTTGCCAACCATCACCTGTTTCCAAACAAGGTAATATTTCCCCTACCCCTTTGAACACAATCAGCACAAAGACTAAATGAAAAATTACAAACAAACAATACTGTTTGTATGATTGTGATGTTTGTTTACAATTAGCATGCGATGTCAAGACAAGTACACATGAGCATACACACACACACCTTCATTATCATCATTGCTTTAACATTGACTTTTCCATAATTGCAGGAGTCAGACAGAATTTATTGAGGCAGATTTTCATCAGCCAAATGTCTTTTTGATTAAACCGTCCCCAGTGTTTCTTTTATTTCTTTTACTTGTTTCAGTCATTTCACTGCAGCCATAATGGAGCACCACCTTAAGTCTAACAAATCGACCCCAGGACTTATTCTTTATAAGCCTAGTACTTATTCTGTCAGTCTCTTTTGCTGAACTTCTAAGTTATGGTGACATAAACACATAGCATCTTTTGTCAAGCGATGGTGGGGGAACAAACACAGACACAAGTACATACATACATACATACACACACACACACACACATATATATATATACAATGGGCTTCTTTCAGTTTCCGTCTACCAAATCCACTCACAAGGCATTAGTCAGCCTGAGGCTATTTTAGAAGGCACTTGCCCAAGGTGCCATGCAGTGGAACTGAACCCAGAACAATGTGCTTGGGAAGCAAGCTTCTTACCACACAGCCACTCGTGCACCTATAAGTACTTCAGTTTTTTTGTCATTTTGATTCTTGTACCTATTCTGTCAGTCACTTTTGCCAAACCTCTAACTCATGAGAACATAAACAAACCACGGATCTTTTTTAAAACGGGGGCCACATTTTTCATTAACGAAACACTTTGAAACTTGGAACACTGGTAGAATGTGTCATATAAAACATCTTTTTCTCTTAGTCTTCTTTAAAAATAAAGAAATCCCTAAGTTATTCCATGTTAAAGTTGTCGTATTTCAGTAATTTCAACCAATCACTGACGTCCATTCAGCCGATATACATTAAGTGCCGACTACATAAACAAACGATTCTGAAACAATTCTATCGGTGATAGGGTTAGGGTTAGGGTAAAACAGCAAATTTAAAAAGAAAAAAGCAAATAAAACGAAGAAGAAAATAAGAAAATGAAAAAAGCAAATTTAAAATGAAAAAAGCAAATAAAACGAAGGTATGGCTTAATCAGCCAAAGGAGTAAATGTAAACAACTGAATACTTGTCAGTGATTGGTTGAAATTATCGAAATAAGACAATTTTTTACATGAAATAAATTCGAATACAAAAATATTTTTCTGTTCTATAACACAAAATAGATAAGTATACGAAGTTTGAAAGTCTTTCAGTACCAAAAACTACGTAAAACATTAATGAAAAATGTGGCCCCCGTTTTAAAAAAGATCCCAAACCACCGGTTGTTAAATGGTGGTGAGGGACGAGCATGAAAACACACACACACACAAAACAAAGATTCATACAGTTTCTATCTACCAAATTCACTCACAAGGCCACAACTACAGTTGGAGATGTCTAAGGTGTATCACAGTGGGACTGAACCCAAAACAACATGGTTTGCAAAGTGAGCTTCTTAACTACACAGTCACCTAATCTTGCAAAGATTCTAACAACAAAAATTGCTATGGTGATTATATGTCTGAACATTAGAATCAAAGTAATTCTTTGCCTTCATTGGTTACACGTCATATAATATATTGATTTCTAGTATTTCTAATGATTTTCAACTAGAAAATCCTTGATATATAACCTTACATGATAACTCTGATAAAACTTTTCTTACTTAGGGAAATTAAACAAGATTACTTTTGTTTTAAATATAAAAATATCTTATTTCAACTTACTGATAACTTAGAATATTTATTACACATATTTTAATATTTTTTTTATACACAAATTTTTAATTTAAAACTTCAAAAATAGAAAATGTTTACAAAATAATATAAATGTACAAAATTATTGAAATTTTAAAATTTTCAAAGACCCAAACAAGTGTGAAAAATAAAATTTCTGTCAGCATTACTTACAAAAATACAAATTTAAAATAATTTTTGCTTGAGCTGTTTCTCTATTTTTATCTATTCATTCATTTATTAACTTATTTATTTATTTGCTTAGTTATTTTAGGTATAACCCATTTTCATTCCTTCTCAATAAAGTTAAAACTTTAAATCTTCAAACGACTGAATAAACGGTTATTGTTTTGAGAAATAATAATTTATGTATTATTTTTATATTATTCTTATATTATTGGAATAATATTTGGCATGGTCATTTTACCATGAAGAAAGTATAAAAAGAAACACAATAAAATTATGAAAAAAAAAGAAAGAAAGAAAAATTGGAAAGTGAACATTGTAATTCATGTAATAATTAAATATAAATTAAAAAACAAATATTTGATTTTTCTATAATAAGAAATTGAAATTAGTTGAAAATGTCTGTTAAGTTTTAAAGTAATGAATTAGCTTCACTAATTTATAAAGTTATAAACACTAGATATGTATGTGTGTATGTGTGTGTGTGCATATATATATATATATATATATATATAGTTCAAAATATCATCATATATATATATATATATATATATATATATATATATATACATAGACACACACACGTATAATTTATATTTATAAGTAAAGATATATGTGTGTGGTGTGCATGCATGAATATACATACATGTGTGCACAGGTGTATAAATGTACGTTTAAACTATAGGCGGGCTTCAGAGAAGTGTATATTAGCGAATGAATACACCTTTTATACAAAAATAACAATTGCGTGTGTCTGTGTGTATGAACATATATATATGTGTTATATATGCTATACTCTGTCTTATGTCTTGAGTCTTCTATCTTCTTTTTGTAACCTAGCATGTGTGGGTGTGTATGTGTGTGTGTGTGTGCATGTGTGTGTGTGTGTGTGTGTGTGTGTGTGTGTGTGCGTGTCTGTAAATAAATATTTAAAAATTCAAATATTTAAGAATTCCAACTCAAATAATATGAATTAAATCCTCCAATGATTAGAAAGGGTATTAAATAATAACTATGGAAATATTCTTAGGGCGAATCTATTCCAAATTAAATTAAATCAAATCTTTCCTTAGAAAACAAAACAAAGCAAAGTAAAAAAAAAAGTTATCATTTAGAAATCAATATTATTAATAATAATAATATCATTGTTGTTTTTATTATTATCATCATCCCTTCAATGTGTGATAAATTAATACAGAATTTAAATTGAATACTAGTATTTTAGGAAAAGGAGAAAATATTTCAATAAAATTTGATAAAATAAATGCCACACATATCAAAAGCATTCAAAATGGTTATTTAGATAATGAAAATTTTTTTGTATAATTCTGCTCCAATAATTATATTTGTTATCAGAAAAATACATTTTATATATAAAACAGAAATTTATAGTTTTCTATTGATTAAGATTTAGATCATTTCAATTTCTTTATCAGAAAATCTAATCCCAGTTTGGTCTTTTAAATATGAGCAAGAGATCAGGAATTACTCACCACACAAAAACTAACAATTATGCTGCAAATGATAGGGATATTAGTGTGATTTATTATTTTGCTATTATTGTATGCAAAGAGTTTTAAATTCATTTTTTAGCAAACATTATTCTGAAACCCACATGTAATTTCAAAGCACATTTAAACTACAAACACACACAGAGAGGTACACACACACACACGCACACGCACACACGCACACGCACACACACATACACACACACACACACACACACACAGAGTATATTTCTCATCATCATTATCACTCTTTAACATTCATTTTCCATACTGACATGGGTTATATATATATATAATGTGGTTGTGTGGTACGTAACTTGCTTACCAGCTACATGGTTCTGGATTCAGCCCCATTGCATGGCACCTTGGGCAAGCGTCTTCTACTATATCCTGGGGCTGACCAAAGCCTTGTGAGTGGATGTGGTAGATGGAAACTGAAAGAAACCTAAGGTGGCGAGCTGGCAGAAACGTTAGCACGCCGGGCGAAATGCTTAGCGGTATTTCGTCTGTCTTTACGTTCTTAGTTCAAATTCTGCCGAGGTCAACGTTACCTTTCATTCTTTCGGGGTCGATAAATTAAGTACCAGTTACGCACTGAGGTCGATGTAATTGACTTAATCCCTTTGTTTGTCTTTGCTTGTCCCCTCTATGTTTAGCCCATAGTGGGCAATAAAGAAATAGGAAACTGAAAGAAGCCCATCGTATATATAAATATATATGTATGTGTGTGTATTTGTGTGTCTGTGCTTTTACCCCCCACTATCGCTTGACAACTGATGTTTGTGTGTTTACATCCCCATAACTCAGCAGTTCGTCAAAAGAGACCGATAGAATAAATACTAGGCTTACAAAGAATGTCCTGGGGTCGATTTGTTCAACTAAATGCAATGCTCCAGCATGGCCACAATCAAATGACTGAAACAAATAAAAGAATATATATATATATATATATA
>NC_068981.1:147821928-147832339 GCF_001194135.2 Octopus bimaculoides
ATATATATATATATATATATATATATATATATACGTATACATAACCACTTTGCAGCTATATATGTGTGTATGAATACATGCATACACACCAGTACTTTCTCCTTTTCATCATTATCATTATTTTAATGTCCACTTTTCCATGCTTGCATGGGTTAGGCAGAGTTTATAGAGGCAAATTTTCTATGACTGGATTCCCTTCTAATCGCCTACCCTGACCTGTTTCTAAATAAAATGATATTTCCCCAGGGCATGTCATGTTTTCACAGAACAACAGAAAGGAATGATACTTCTTGTATGACTGTGACACTTATTTTCAGTTATGAAAAGACAAAGAGACACCAATATATACATGTTCTTGTGCGCATGTATATGGCATAGTAAAAGTAAATTCAAACCAGTGTCATCATTGATGGTGGTTGTGCTGACAGCTTCTATTGTCATCATTGTTTTTACATCCACATATATCATGTCCAAGGTTTGTATACCAGCATGGTGCTGTACCCGTGGTTAAGAGATCATTGTTACCAGTGCTAGTACTACTACCAGCATCATTACCATCATCATCATCATCATCATCATCTTACTGTTAATGTTCCATACTGGCATAGACTGGATGATTTGACAGGATCTAACAAGTCAGAGTAACATGTTAAGATCCAATGTCTGCTTTGTTATGGTTTCTATGGCTGGATACCTTGCCTAACACCAACCACTTTACAGTGTACTGGCTATTTTTTTCACAGCACCAGTATGAGAGAGGTTGCCAAGTAATTTAGAAGACTAGGAAAAAGCCCCCTTAACTTAGTGAAGGTGTACTAGAGAGAGGGTGGGTAGCTTTATACTACATTTTGTGTGGTTAAAACATGATAGAGGGAGAGGAATAGGTGTCTTGCTGTAGAGAGATACATAGCTACCCAACATTATATAAGGGTGGGAAGGTGTAGCTAGAGAGAAAGGTAAAGATAGTGATGAAAATGTGTATATGCGTGTGTGTGTATCTATGCATGTGTGTGTCCTCATGTTGTTATTTATGTTGTCTCTTTACGCTTCGTAATTTTTGCAGTTCAACAGAGGTCAATAAAATAAATTCCAGATTGTTAATAAGTACAGATGTTGATATGATTGACTAAAACCCTTGAAAGTGATACTCCAGCATGGTCTCAGTCAAATGAATGAAACTAGTAAAAGTATAGAAGAATACAAGTATACTAGATTTTTATTTGCCTAGTCAATGTAGCAACTGTACATAACATAAATTCTAGAAGTTTCTAATGAAAATCATTAAGCTAAGGAGAAAGTATATCATTCAGATTGATGAATGATATAATAACATTTACACCTTTGAATTTCTTAACTACTTTATAGATTTTGTGAGAAATTCAAATTTAATGATAGAAAAGACCTTTCAAGTTACATTATACATCATATATTTTTATTCCTTCAAGCATGTAGATAGACACATGCAACACACAGTTACATAAATATGCATACATCTTAAGGCTTTGAAATAAACACTCAACAAGCTTGTTACATGTGCAGTGATAGGTATATATCTACACACACAAACACATTCTCTCATATATATACATTATTTGACATATTTACCTACACACAATCATTTATATATACACAAGTAATTTATATTAATAATTTAACTCTTACACACACACACACACACACATACACACATGCACACACATACATACATACATACATACATACATACATACATACATACAAAGAAACATACAAACAAAGCTGTATGACTAAGAAATTCACTTCAGAACTGCATGGTTAGGTGTTTGGTCTTACTTGAGGATACCGCCAAGTGATGAAGTGATGTTCTCTACTACAGCTACAGTTTGACAAATAACTTGTGAGTGAAATTAGCAAACAGAAACTGAAGAAGCATGTGTGTGTGTGTGTGTGTGTGTGTGTGTGTGTGTGTGTGTGTGTGTGTGTGTGTGTGTGTGTGTGTGTGTGTGTGTGTGTGTGTGTGTGTGTGTGTGTGTGTGTGTTCGTGTATGTGTGTCAGTGTGTGTGAGCTTGTATGAATGAGTTTGCCTTTGGTTCTCATACAAAATATCTCATTTTAAAATATTTAAATTTAAAATCTCATTAGAATTTTATTTAAGACCATTTTTTCCCTCTGAGGTCATATTCCAAATGCCATCATCATTTTAAAATCTCTTTTTCTAGGCAAGTAGAAAAGAGAAGTTATTAAGGTTTTTTTTTATGGTTGGATGTGTTTCCTGTTACAAACCTTTATTTGTTTCCAGGAAGGTACTTATTCTCCTGTGCTTTTCAAACAATGATTCTCTCATTAGCTAGACATGTTTCCATGACAGATATAAACAGTGGTTCCACCTATTCATTAACACTTGTTTATACAGTGTCTAAACAATGTCAACCCATCCCCCAAACATGAGAGCACTTACAGTTATTTCAAATCCCAGGCTTTGCTATCACTAAAGATCTCTCCTGGAAAAAGTACATTGTTGACACAACTAACACTGTGCCCCAAAGACTGGTTCCTCTCTTTAAGGCCAAAAATTATTTCAGCCCCAACATCTGTTAGCACTCTACATAGTTCCAGTGAAACCCACAATGGAGTATATTGATTCCATATTTGTGATGGTGTTGTTATGCACACAGATTGAATCTAGAAAAGAGTCACTTGACTAACTGATATTAAATCACTCACAGACATGCTCCAACTTCTAAACCATAGGTATGTTGTCCCCTCTCTCTGTCTTTTCTTTTGTTATTATAATGGCCTCTGTTCCTTGAATCTGGTTGGGTTTGTGCAACCTCCACTCAAGCATTCTTGTTTCATTCACCTTTCCACCTCTCTGCCTCTCATCACATCAGGCTCTGCACTAACCACTATTCCCAGCCCTTCCTCCCCAGAACCACATTCCACTGAAATCTCCTCCCTGCACATGTTGTTCTTGCAGGTGTCAACTTGCAACAGTTTAAAAAGAACATTGACAAAATCAATCTGACAGGTCTTGGCAGGCCTGCAAAAGTCATGAGCTCTGCCCCTTCCTCCAGACTCAGAAAGTAAAAAAAAAAAATGGGAAGAAATAAACACACACACACACACACACTTGCAGACTCATGCATGAGAACAGCTATAGTAGAAGACAGACACTTACCCAAGGTATCACACAGCATAAACGAACCCAAAATTATGTGGTTGGAAAGCGACCATCTCAAACACATCAACTGCATAGCTATACCCATGAAATAATATTCTGAATACCAACTTAATGAAAAAAAAATTAGTTCTTTCACTAAATCCTTCTAAATCCCTGATTCTTTTCAAAATTAATTAAAGTGCGTAAGAAGTGCATATTTCATTAGAAATATGGTTGCAAAAAGGTTAATTTATTCTTTGTTGATGAATTGATTGAATGTATTTACTTTTACAGCATGTGATAATTGGATCATGATAATACATATATGGTTAACAATCAAATAGAATACATGAAGAATCTGAGAATCACTTCTGAAATTCTTCAATGAGTTAATGCTCCCTTTGAAAGTAAATATCAAATTATTGTTCTCCTTCTCTCTATTACCTTTGATATTGAGGATCTTGATATTTTATTAAGATATCTTCTATTAAATCACATTGCTATTTATAATTCTCTCTTCTTTCAATGCTTTCCATGCTCTCTCAATAGAAGATCATAGTGATTCATTATTGACTATATTATCTGTGATTCTTTGGATTTATTTACATATACAGTATTTCAGCTGCAAGAATAGACTTATTCACTATTCACTTTAATTCAGTGTATGGAATCATTGCTTAGCTCCTTAGACCCCTGTCATACCCCAATCAATCAGACCTACAAGCAAAGACATTAAAGCCAGAACTATCATTTTTTGGGGGGGGAGTGGTGGGGATTGTGTACTTTGAACTACATAATCCAATGTGATCTTTTTCCTAAATAGTAGAGTGTAGCTTCTACCACAAGGTCCAGGCTTTGTTCTGATGTGGTGCATGTGTGCCTCAACGACACAGAGCTATTCCAGCAGAGCACAAGCCCCTGATAGGGCCTCCCATGCTAGGCAGATCAGAGAATAGAAGCAAGACTAGTATGAACCACCCTTTCTAAGAGCTAAAAGTGGGTTTATGTATGGCCAACATCCCTGACTAAAGAAAAAGCAAAGTTACAGAAACAGTGGAGGAAGGTTCATAATGGCCTATGCTCTATAAGGAGCAAAAAGCTTCTTCTTCTTCTTCTTCTTCTTCTTCTTCTTCTTCTTCTTCTTCTTCTTCTTCTTCTTCATTAATATGATAGAAGTAAATAAAGTAAAAAGTAAACAGACATAAGCATGGCTGTGTGGTAAGAAGTTTGGCTCTCAGCCACATGATTCCGAGTTCAGCACCCCTGTGTGGTACCTTGGGAAAGTGACTTCTGCTATAGCCTCAGGTTGACCAAAGTCTTGCGAGTGGATTGGGTAGATGGAAACTAAAAGAAGCTTATTGTCTATATGTATATATATATGTATGTATATATGTGTGTCTGCATTTGTGTTTGTCCTCCACTACCAACTTGTCAACTGGTTTTGGTGTGTTTAGATCCCCGTAACTTAACAGTTTGACAAAAGAAACTGATAAATTATGTACCAGGCTTTAAAAAAAAGTATGGAGTTAATCCATCTAACTAAAAATCCTTCAAGGCAGTGCCCCAGCATGGCTGAAATCTAATGACTGAAACAAGGAAAAGATAAAAGATGAGAGTGTAAGTTACATATGGCTGCTATTTCTAGTAGGTTGAACAATCATGTAGTGACTTCATTCAAAGTCGTTTTTTTTTTTTTGTTCTGATTGTTTTTCAGCTATTCTTCTATTCTTTTACTTGTTTGAGTCATTTGACTGTGGCCATGCTGAAGCACTGCCTTCATTTGAGCAAATCAACCCCAGGACTCATTCTTTGTAAGCCTAGTACTTATTCTATTGGTCTCTTTTGCCGAATCGCTAAGTTATGAGGATGTAAACACACCAGTATTGGTTGTCAAATGATGTTGTGGGGACAAACACAGACACACAAACATAATATACACCAGTACCGCCTGACTAGCGTTCGTGCTGGTGGCACATAAAAGCACCCACTACACTCTCGGAGTGGTTGGCATTAGGAAGGACTGTAGAAACTCTGCCAAATCAGATTGAAGCCTGGTGTTGCCATCTGGTTCACCAGTCCTCAGTCAAATCGTCCAACCCATGCCAGCATGGAAAGCAGACATTAAACAATGATGATGATGATATATATACACGATGGACTTCTTTCAGTTTCCGTCTACCAAATCCACTCACAAGGCTTTGGTTAGTCCAAGGTTATAGTAGAAGACACTCGCTCAAGGTGCCATGGAGTGGGACTGAACCCAGAACCATTTGGTTGGTAAGCAAGCTACTTGCCACACAGCCACTCCTGTGCCTATGGCTGATTATCTTAATGCAAACCAATATTCTTTAATCCTTTTTGTTTTTAATCTTCTAATCAGGAGAGAAGACAGTGCTAATGAACCTTTACAGCAGTGGTTCCTAACTTATTTTTACCTCATAACATCCTCTTGGAATCTTTAATTTTTCAGTGACCCCTTTAGACATTATTAGTGAGAAAAGTACTTCATTAATAAATGATTAATAGTAAAAACAGGTCACTTTTGAAAAAAATAATAATAAACTTTAAATAAAAAAAGAAATTTTAAACTTATCAAATAATTACGAAATTTTAAATATTGATTGTTTTGAATTAGTTTTATTGTCATGAAATTTATTTCTATAAATCTTTAAAAACTGATGATAGCAATAATTTATATTCAGTAATGAACATTTAAAACCTTTTTTTTTCAAAGTTAGACCTGTTTTCTACCATTAATGCAATAAACTCCTTAAAAATATCAGTGTCTATGAATTGCACATTTATTCTCTATTATTCTAATTCACAAAAATAAAAATATTTGGTGGGTTCAATAAAACAACCATTTATAATGATGCATTTTTCTGATGAACACATAACAAAAAACTTCTTTTGATGCCAAGAAAATTAATGACTTCAAAAACATGGTTACTTTTTGAGCACAAAAATAAAATCCTTGAGCAAAATATAAAAAATATAACATATTACCTATTGATGGTATGCTTTCAGTAAGACCCTTGTGGCTGATGCATCTCTAACATCTGGTACTGTCCCTTCTCATTTCTATAAACCATTCTTCTTCCTGATCCACTGCCTGTATCATCTCTTGCTTCTAGAGCATTCTGCTCTGGCACCCCATCACTGCCATCTTACCTTTCTCCCAAATACTCTCATCCACCTTTATATAAATGTGGCACAGCCAGCTTGCCCCTGGCATAAAAATCACCTCTCCCATCTCTCATATACCCACCATCACCACCATCACTTAGTCAAGATGGTCTTTCCCTTCCCCCTTTTTTTTAAACTCTTTCCTGTCTTGCAAGTTACTCGGCAACACCACTAATGCTGGTACTCACTATGCACTGTAGAATAATTGACTTCAGGAAGGGTATCCAGCCATAGAAACTATGCCAAAGCTGACATGGGGTACTATGCAGCTGTGTGGTTCACTAGATCCTGTCAAACCATCCAACCCATGCCAGCATGGAAAAAAAAAAAAAACGTTAAATGATAGTTATGATGATGATCAGGATTCATGGTTGTCAGAGACAAACAAAGATCATTTCTACTTATAATTTCAAGGTGATTGCAAGCTTTTGATAGTTGAAGGAACATTTGGCTAAAATCTGGCTCAACTAGGGAAGAAGTAGGAAAGACATGGAAATATAATTTTGTTTCCCACCAAAGCAATGGGGATTTCATAGGAATTTCCTGACTTCCCCGTAAATTATTGTTGCCATGATTAAATTTAGCTTGAAGAGTTTGATTACTCTGCAGCTCAACAATACTTGTAGTCTGGTATCAACATCAGCTACCTTTGTTCCAAAAGAGTCTACATCCAACTTTCCAGCTCTTTGAACCTAATTTCCATATCACTGTGCAATTTCTGCTGCTCGATGTACACTAAGATACCATCCTCTTGCAACTCCTTATCAATAGGGGAAGAGCTGGAAAATGCATCAACTCCTGATGCCCAGTATTTATCTTGAATAAATTAAGTTTCCTAAGGAAAGCATCAGTAGCCTCTTTGCAAAGCAAAAGATTTATATTTTTACCTTGTTCAGCAAATTTAGTTCCTCAAATATATTTGAAAGATAATTTACATTGCATTTGACAGCTACGATTTCTTCTCCAAGCTGCTTGCATTTAAAAACATTACAACCCTGTCCCAAAGTTCAGTGATGCAACACAGACAATTACTCTTAGAGATTGTTACTACATGTATGAACTTCAAAGCAGTAATACAATATTTAATTCATACATGACTTTCCAATGCCAGTTTGATAATTTATTCATCAATGGTAAGTAATTATCAAAGTGTCAAATGAATGTCTTTTTTCCTCTGTTATGATGGAACTTAAGATATAGAAAATGCATTGTATGTGTATGTGTTTTACTGTACAAACTTTAAAGAATTACAGACAGTAAGAGGAAATTTTAGGAAGTAACAGTGCAGTAGTTGTGTGGTCCTCTTCATTAAGTCCTTGCTCTTCCCTCCTTCATTCTCAAATTTTTCTTTTGGCTCACAGAACTCTTCCATTACTCCAGGTTTGGAAACACTGTTTTACAGGATTCCAGGTCTGGTGTCTGGTGAGAGGTAGAGAGGAAAGAAATTATACTGAATCTGGAAATCCAGCCATTATACTTATAACAGAGTGAACTCTGTCAAAGACACACTAAATGTCAGATATTGGCATTATACTGGATGACAGATTGAGTCTACCACCAAAGTAGACTTTGGCAGGATTTGAACTTGGAATGCAAATAGCCAGAACAAATACTACAAGGTAATCAGTCACACATTCTTACAGTTCCTCCAATCCACCATCCTGAATTAATATTCTTTAATAGGCCTTTCTGGAAATAACAAATGGTCGGGTGAAGAGTGAGTGATGGCTGGCAGCACAAAAAGGGTAAAGGTGGAATTTATTGGATATGCACAGTTTCAGTACCAAGCCTGCATATACAGGTCTCATGAAGGAAGAGAGAAATAGAGTGACCAATAGAATATACATAGGTTCATTACTGTCCCTCAATATGAGTGGTATGGTGCACTGAATAAGAGAGAAGGTAAGTGGAAAGAGTGAGTGATAGGGAGATGAATGATAGAGAGATGAGAGAATATTAAAGAGGTGGGAGGGGTATTGGATGGATGCTTAACAGAGACATTAAATAAGAGATAAGAACCCATTTATATATATATATATATATATATATATATATATATATATATATATATATATATATATAGGGGTGGGAATTATATAATATATGATAGCTATAATAATTAAAACACCATGCATGTCTACTTGTTTCTCTCCAAGTATCATAGAAATTTTGTCATTCTAGAATATAGGTTTCTGTTCTTGAGAGGAGGAAAGAAGCAACAAATATTTAATCCTTTAGCTTTCAGATTACCCAGTCAAGTGTAAATTACACATTGTTTTGAATTAATCATGCATTAATCTTGTAGCTTCATGATTTCAATGATGTGATTGTTTATTTTTAGAAAAGCATTGTAGAATAGGTGTGAGAGGCTGGATCTTGTCAGTTTGAACACAAAACAGATAGAATATTTGAGCAGGATATGGCCGGTTTAAATACTAAAGGGTTAATGAGATTGAGAGAGGTTTCTAAGAAAATGTGACTATATGAACAAAGAAAGAATAATAAAGGAAAGAAAGAATAAAGAGTAGAAAGAAAAAAATGAAAGAAAAGAATGATACAATAAATCTTGTCAATTAATCACCACTGGTGGCTTTTCTAGTTAATGGTACATTTTTATAAAAGGAACATAAGTTTTGACACTTATTATCTTTATAGTGATTTATAATATGAGACTTAAAATGTTATCATAATACTATTAAATTAGACATCTCAGAGAATGTTATCATGATAGCATTAAATTACGCATTTCATAAACTAATCAGTTATTCATTTCTTCTATATACCCACCTTTAACATTTACACATCACTTTCATCAGCCGCATCAATGTTAATGCCACCAACATCTAAGTACTTTAATTAAATTTTTAATACAATGTTCAAAATTCTTAACAGTAATATATTAATATTTTATCTTTTTAAATCTCATAATAAGCTAACATTTTATTAATATCATTATAACTACAGTATCCTATAGATAGTTACCATACATATGTTCTTTTCAGAAAAAATAGAACAAAGACAAACTCTGCAAATTCTGAAACTGTAGGTAAAAATAAACAAAACCATAACAGACTCTAGTGTAGAGAATCATTAGAGAATTGGAAAAATTACTTTGCAGTATTTGTTCTGGGATTTTTTACATTCTGAGTTCAAATATGGAGCTATCAAGGTATTTGAGAAAGTCCATTTCATATGTGCTCTTAATGCTTGTTGCATTTGTGCAACTGCTGCATACAAAGTCTAGTTTTTCCATTAGCCTGGCAGTGGTCACATGCTACCCTCATACTAAATTTGTCACTGAAATCATTGCTGACTCTCAACTTCACTTTCTGCATGTTTGTACATAACTTGTACAGCCCTCACAAGTCATTTGTCTATGCTTACTTAGTTTCCTTAGTGACCAACAAATTACTGAACAAGGTACCCAGTAGAAGGCTGAGAATAGTGGTTTATATATATATATATATATATATTATAATGGGGGAGGCTGGTTTATAGGTTTACTCTGAGTTTCTCATCCATAAGAGGTTTGGCTTTATGGTGTATCATCAGACCCCAAACCTGTTGGCCTAAGACCTCAGGCCTAGGATGACCCCATAAACTGGCCTCACCCATTATAATATTAACTGCTATACATCTTAGAATGAGCTTCTTCTCTGGATGTATGTTTTTCTGCAAACGATGTATATATGTAACATATGTATATAATTATACGGTATAATTATAAACAGGGCCAATTTTAGCCATTTCTCTGCAGACTGAAAAAAAATGATGAACATCCTTAATCAATTTTTGAAACTTATTGAGTTTTTATCAGAGGCATCTACATCATTCTTACAGTCTCCAGATAAGCAAGCAGTCAAACTGTTTATATACTCAACAAATGCAGCAGTTACTATATGAAGGATTCCCTAATTTGCATACCGAAAGTGTTTAACACTCTATAAATACCAGCAGCCTGTCAACGGGGATCTTAGTCCATACACTATCAAGGTATGATATAATATACATGCAACATAATATATACATATATATATATATATATATATGTATATGTATATATATATATATATATATATATATAT
>NC_068981.1:147835423-147850380 GCF_001194135.2 Octopus bimaculoides
TATATATATATATATATATATATATATATATATATATATATGGCTCGGTGATTAGAGCATTGGGCTTGAAGTTGTGAATTTGATTCCTGGACCAGGTTATGTGTTATGTTCTCAAGCAAGTCACATGTTGCTCCAATTCAGTCAGCTGTAGAAATGAGTCGTGATGTCACTGGTGCCATGCTGTATCAACCTTTGCTTTTCCCTTGGACAACATCAATAGTGTGGATAGGGGAGGCTGGTATGCATGGGCAACTACTGGTCTTACACAAACAACCTTGCCCAAACTTGTGCTTCGAAGCAGAACTTTCTAGGCGCAATCCCATGGTCATTTGTGACTGAAGGAGGCTTTTACACTCCCTCTCTCTCTCTCTCTCTCTCTCTCTCTCTCTCTCTCTCTCTCTCTCTCTCTCTCTCTCTCTCTCTCTCTCTTTCTATATATATATATATATATACACACACACACACACACACACATATACTCATACATTCATATCATCTCTCTCTCTCTCTCACAAATGCACACACATTAATTTAAAACTGACACAATGATAATTCATCTTTAGTTGTATCTTCATTGCTCTATTTTATAACATACATTCTTCATGTCAAAAACTGGTCTCCACCAGTTCTTGAAATGACATCATTTTTCAATAACACATATGATGACAACACCTTCTCCAGTTACATGCAAAGATATTGGAATGGTTTTCTAGTTATCCTTGAGACTGTCTACATTGATTGATATATGTAAGCACTCTATCAAACACTTGTTATTCAATGATTTCTACTCTTCAACTTTCAGAATTAATCATTCATACCTGTCACCATTCTATATATATTTTTTGCTAAAAAAATAATTTACTGGTTTCAGTTTTTGGATTGCAGCCATGCTGGAGACTCTTCTAGGGTTTTTGTCACTTATATTGGCCTTAGTATTCTGTCTGGTACTTGCCAACCTTGTAAAATGGAATGGCAAAATCAACCTGGAAGCAAGCTACATACAAACACATATAGATATGTGCACACACATTTCACAGTTTTCTTGAAACATTTTGACTGACTAAGGTGGCAAGCTAGCAGAAACGTTAGCACACCGGGTGAAATGCTTAGCGGTATTTTGTCTGTCTTCATGTTTTGAGTTCAAATTCCACTGAGGTCAACTTTGCCTTTCATCCTTTCAGGGTCGATAAATTAAGTACCAGTTGTGTACTGGGGTTGATCTAATCAACTGGCCCCCTCCCCAAAAATTTCGGGCCTTGTGCCAAGAGTAGAAAAGAACATTTTGACTGACTCAACATTATAGTACCATATAGTAAGAGCGAACCCACAAATATGTGATTACAAAGTGAACTCGTTTACCACATGGCCATGCAAGCAGAACAAAATTCCTATGCTTCTAAGTAGCATCACTGTCTATTTTTGCTTCATGTATTTAACTGACATACTGTTCTAAAGATATAATAATTCATCTACTCATACGTATATTTATATCTGTGGTTCTGAACCAGGGTTCATATGGCTCTTGGGGATCCAAATAAGATTTTGTTGTTAAAATTTATGTGCAATAGATCAGTTATACTTCTAAAATACACAAAATATTTTTTCTTTTATACTATTCTGAATAATATTTAATTATAAAAATACAGTAAGTTTTTTTTTATATATACAGTGAATGGCTATGGAGGTTTAGTAGAGTAAAATCAGAATCAAAAGGAACCATAGGCAAAAATGGTTGAGAACTACTGATTTATATGAAGCTGTGGAGTGGCAGAGACAATTGTATGCCAGAATATATGTCTTTAAGTATTCATTTCCATTTTTTTACAATCCTGCTAAGACCAATTTTGTCTTTCAGCTTTATCAAGGCAATAAGGTAAATGATTATCCTGCACAAGGAATGATTTGATTAACTTTATTTCATCCAGCTTCTAAATTTGTTTTTTGGGACTGATTTCATTACATATACCACAACATTATAAATATGTGTTTTTGTGAGAAAGATCCCATTAAATATGTCCTTTCCATATAAATTGATGTACTTATGCTATTCAATATCTATACCAACCACCATCATATGATAGTAGATCACTCTCTCTTCATTCACTCTCTCTTCATTCGCTCTCTCCTATATTACTCTCTTATTTCTATCACTGATTCTCTTTTATTACTCTCTATTCCATCACCCTCTTACTCTGGTTCTCTCCTATCACTGTCTTTTCTATTGCTTTTTTGGTAATATTTCTTCTATTCAATTTCCTTCACTTCCCCACCTCTTTCTCCTATTAATTTATTGACTATCACCTTGTTGTTCCTATCAATCTGTTTCTGTTTTGCTCTCTCTCTCTCTGTCTGTTTCTCTACTCAACAAGTAGTGTGAGATATAGAAAAAAGAAATGAGACAATGAGGAAGAAGGGACTCTCTTTAATCTTGCCAGGAATGAGACAATCTCTCTCACACTAGTGAATGACTGAATGGACAGATACAACATGAAGCAGAGAGGTCTCTTTGATATTTCTGGGGACAATAAAACCTGTCTAATGTTGGTGCAACTCTATAAAAGGATTAGTTTATAGGAAAGGTATGCAGCCATAGAAAACCATACCAAAAATGTAACTTATGAGCACGATGTGGTTCTCAAGCCATCCAAGAGGACAGTAACTCTAAATAAAAATTCACTTTGACTATATAGATTAGTTCAGCCTGTGCCACCCTGGAAAAGAGAATGTAAAATGATTATGATGATAATGAGAAGGATAATGTAAAACATCATTGGCTAAAGACATTGTATCTAATCACTGACCATACACAGAACATACTGATGTTTTGTAGCAGTGACAGCAACACCACCACCACCAACCCCACCACTGCCAACCCTACTGCTAAATGAAACTAAAAAAGTTATTGGCAGCTTGGCCAAAGTGGGTAGTGCCCAAGTTCAATACTTTGTGTCATATCAACCCCACAGCCTCTTTCCCCATAGCCATCAGACAACTTGTCCTTCTTGGCTAAGGGAAGATGGCAGGGAGATATTCATGATTAATTTCGCCAATAGTTGGATTCGTGGATTCATCCTACTTATGGAAACAGTTCTTTGACAAAATTCAACAAATCAGCAATACTCAGACACTGAACTAATGCATGCAGAATGCTTTTGTTGCTCTATGTACACCTCGGACAGGTATATGCAGAGCAACATTCCTGTCACTACTCACAGTAGCACTGCTAGGTCAAAGATTTCTGAAAATTATCCATATTTGTCAGGCTGAAAATTCTCTTGAACAGACCAACCATAGCTACAATCAAATAAATAACAACAGCAACACCCATAATAACTGGCTTTATCCCTAATACTAAAGTGGACAGTAGCGTACTCGAAACAGTAAATCAATAAACTTTAATTAATTAACATTACATCCTCAGTGACAAGAACAATCATTACCTAAATAACTAGTTGCAGCAATGTGAAGGCATGTAACCAAGTTGTTAGAGTGTATTTCACTTGCAATCGTCAGATTGAGAGTTCAACTCATGGACTGGGTATCATGCTTGAGCAAGGCACTTCATTTCACATTGTTCCAGTCTGCTTGGTTGTCAATGAGTATCAGCTAGGTATTGGTGCAGCCCTCTTCCCCCCTTCAGCTGTCACATCCCAGATCTTCTGATGGACCAAGGCTGAAAGAATTGAGAAGGTGTCTATGAATTCCAATATTTCAAATACAGGTTTGTCCCCGTTAACAGGGATGGCCGGATCTACCTCACTCTTACAGCAACTGCTCTCACACCATCTTGCCCGGTTTTGGGCATCTTCCCTCCTCAAGCCAACCCTCCCAATCTCCTTCCTCCTCCACCTGTCCCCTCCACATTTTCTTTGATCAACCTCACTTTCATGGTTCATTCACTTTAAACCCAAGCACTCTCCTCAAAACATGATCCTCATCCCTCCTCAACATGTCCATACCACTGTCCTCCATTCCCTCTTGCCAGCTGTTTCACCAATTCCTCCAACCCCAGCATCCCCATCAAGTCCTCAGCCTTCCTTCCTTTTATCCAATAGTTTTTTACACCACACATTACTCTCACCATTGCTCTCTCAGTCCTTCTCAATGTCTGTTGGTAATTATTGAAACCATAGTACATGTTTCCAAGCTATACTCACTTGTGATGATGGCTGACTGTACTTTTTTTTTACTTCAGCAAAAAAAAAAAAATCAAATGTGAGAGACACAACACAAAAATTTTAATTAAATATGAAATGCAGTGCAGAGTGAATCTGAAATGTAGTACTACAGTGACATTTCAATGTTTCAGTGTTATTAGAATTCATTAGTGAAGCTTAGGTTAATTGTAATACTTTTGCATGAATTAGCTATTTAAATTACGATCTGTTCTCATCTCACCACTAATGAATTAATTAAAATATTTTGGCTTACTAGCTCAAGTATCCCAACTCACCTTTTACTACTAACTTTTGCCTACAGCTGGTTTCCATGGATATTGTCTCTCTCTACCTAGTCATTACTTTATTGATAACAAAAAAAGAAAGGAAAAACAATTAAAAACTTTTTTTAAATATTTTTCCTTTGAAATAAAAAAAAAATACAAGTATTTTTAATACAGGTAGAAAACCACAGATTTTGTTGAGGCATGGCTGTGTGGTAACAAGTTTGCTTCCCAACCACATGGTTTCAGGTTCAGTCCTACAGTGTAGCACTTTGGGCAAGTGTCTTCTACTGTAGACCTAGGTGAACCAAAACCTTGTGAGTAGACTTGGTAGATGGAAATTGAAAGAAACCTGTCATATATATATATATATATATATATACACACAACATATCTAGCCATAGGGAAATATTACCTCACTTGGTAACAGCTGAGGATTAGCGACAGGATGAGCATCCAGCTACAGGAAATCTGCTGCAACAAATTCTCACATGGACCCACGTAAGCATGGAAAAGCAGATGTTAAAACAATTATGATGATGATGATGATGATGAAATAGATCATCAAGATTTTTGTTTCATGTTTATTTGTTTATTTTACCAATTCCCGAAGGATAAAAAAAACAAATATGATTTTAGAAGATTTGAACCCAGAACATAAAGCACCACCACTAAATACTGCAAGGCAGTTTTAATTCTGTGCTCTAGGCAATTCTGTCATCCAAAATTTAATAAAAACACTAAAACATTTTATACATCAATATCTTAATCATCATGTTCCTGCAAGATAAAGAATAATTTTAAAACAGCAAGATTACTGTTACAGATTGAAAGTAAACATGTTATATTAAACATAGAAATACACTGTAAATAGTTCATACTGTTATAGGAATATTTAGAGTTTTGAAATTTCTATATATTTAAATAGCTATCTCAGTACATACATTTCTTTTCTTTTTAAATTTAATTTACAAATAAATATGCAAAGATATGAATATTAAACACTTTTTCTCCATTTTTTTTCAAACCAGATTTCTTTTTCTTCTTTTATTGTTTGTACTTTAAATAAAATGTCACTTGTCGAAAATGTCTGTATGAAAAGTGAATATCTTCAATGGAGAAAAGTGATTTTTTGACAGTTATTCAAAAAAGATAGCATTTTCAATGAAAATCTGTGATTCATCAATGCGAAATAACTTGATATATCATGTCTGTTTCACACATTAGTGTCATTATTGCTTTCAGAGAACAGAAATACAGGAATACTAGAGTGTAGTGGTTTCATTCTATATTTTTGAAATCTCAATTTAAGTACTTGTTATTTTTTTATGTACATTTTAATAACACAGAATAACATGTCTGACTTTATCTACTTAACAAAGAAAATAAATAAATAAAACAGTAAAAGGAAAGAATCAAATAAAAGCGTAAATATTGCAAAAATTACAAATCATGAAGTTGCACAGAATTAATTTGACCATTGTTCTTCTTGTTTTTAACATTTGGTATTTCTTTTTTTAGTTTGATAATACTTCCATATTGAATAAAATCATTCATTTTACAAAAAAAAAAAAAAAAAACCTTTCCACATGAACTACAAAAAGGTCAAAGGCCAGTAGTGCATCACATAAAGATAGGCATTCAGTACATTGTCTACAGAGTGGTTGGTAATCCATAACCTCTACATACAGCAACCAGCGGTACACAAACTCCACACAGAAGTCTGAAGTACAAGATCTACACACAAGGGTCTGTAGCACATGAGCCACTCAGAAGTTGACATCATGATCCACATGCAATCATCTGTAGTATGTGACCCCCATAAATGGCCTATATTATATGACCCATACAATGACGTCTCTTATGCATATCTACATAAAGGGATTTTATAATGCATAACCTACACAGTAGTCTATAATACATGACCCCCATAGTGGTCTGTCATACATGACCCACACAACAGTCATTCATGCATGACCCGTACAGTAGTCAGTTGTACATGACCCATACAGTATTCTGTTATATAAAAGTCACACAGTTGTCTGTCATATAAGACCCATACAGTAATCTGTCATACATGACTCACACTGTGGTTGTTACACATGACCCTACCTTCCCAGTAGTCTGCAGTATAAGAGTGAAAGAAAGTATGTTTGTCATTTAATGGATGTTGCTGTCATATGTGTGCCACTGAAGTATATTTTTGTTCCCATAGGTTCTGGTATTAATTCCTGACTGGAATAGTTTTAGCTAAACTACAGGTATATTTGGAAAAGGCATGAAAGCCCAAATACAAATCATTTTCCAAGTCAATAAGGAGGTTTCTATACAACTGCTTGACCTGCTAGAAATAGCTGCCAAATCTCCCTAAAATCATAGTCTACTGTCCTGTAAAGGAAGGACACATTTGAGCTATATAGTCTTAGATCGGGGCTGATCTGTGATCACATTAAAACAAAGTGATTCTACACATTTGGAAAATTAGCCAAGTAAATATTACAGGCAACTTCAAACAACAGGCCTGTGACAACCTTTTGAAGTACTTTTTCAAATTGCTTTTATAAAATCCAACTACCACCACTACCATCGTTATAATTGTCATCATCATCGATATAATGTCCAGTTCTCCAGGTTGGGACCACTTAGCTCAGTCTCTAAAGCAACATTTCACTAATTCTCACAATAATATATAATCTTATTTGTAAGGACTAATATCTTCTGTTCTAACCCTATGCAGTTCAGGTTTTTCTTTCTCTTCCTCTGTCATATATAGCTTTAACTATCAGTATAATGAGCCAATAAAGAAACCTCTACAAAGTCTCATGAACTGCAAGAAATAGTAGCCGAATCTCTCTTAAATCATATCTTAACCATCTTATAAAAAAGCAGTATATATATTGGACAATATAATACAAGCTATACAAAAAGATAGGATGGTTATGACTGGAATGTCTTAGGTTATAGATTAGCTCATTGAGAATTGACCTGGTTCTAGGCAACAACAGTATATGGTACTTTTCACCTTGCAAGTATCATCAATTTATGTAACACCTTTATAACAATGCAGCTTCATCTCCTATATTAACATTGATGTGTTTATTGTCCCAGCTGCTCTTTCATACCTGGTGTTCTGCCATTCATACAAGTTAATGCTGTACATCTAACAGATCAAAGCTAGCACATTTCTCTCCAGTATCTACAGATCTTTAGCATTTAACACCCATGTCTTACTAACATTAACCATTATTATATTACACATCCTTCATAAAGTTTGCCTTTTGCTCAGGGGTAGAAACCCTTTCTTTTTTGTATTTGGTTTGCAAGATTCTTCATGTGAACTCGTGTGTTGAAACATATTTTGTTGTATCTTGGGAGGGTCATTATGTCAATAATAAACACACACGCTGGTTCTGTTTTACTTCTTTTTAGTTTTATTATTCAATTGGTTAACCAATTGATTAAATAATCAATTGTTCGATTAAATGTTTGGTCAATTAATCAGCCAGGGTTGTCAAAATCCTTTCATCACTATTCATGTCCTCATCAATGTCATGCTCTCTCTATTCCAGGTTTACTTCAGATTTGTCTGTCTGTCTCATGGGTTGATTGACTTAATTAATCAAACAATCAATCAGTCAATTAGTTAAATAGTTAACCAACTGATAAATAAAGAAGTGAAATAGAACTAGTTTGTATGTTTATTATCAGCAATAATGGCCCTCCAGAGCAGGGCTGGATTAAGACCTACAGAGACCCTAAGCACTTTCAAAAATTTGGTGCCCTGGAATATATGTAATTCAAAATATAAACAATAAATAACCATAAAATAAATTTTTATTTTTCAAAATGAAACTAACAGTAAGATGGAAAATAATGTTTATTTTTGTATACTTCCACTTTATATTTGAAAATTTTCTCCTACTTATTTCAATTACAAAATCTTTAATCAAATCCTCACTATGACACCATAAACACTTTGGAATCATATTTTCAATCATATAAACCACTTCGAATATTATTTCAGCAAGTTTAAAGTGATTTCTTTTGTATCACAAACCATTTATCATTTCTGTGGTGCTTCCCCTTCTCTTAATGCCCTAAGTACATGCTTATTTTGCTTAACCTTTAATCCAGTGCTGCTCCTGAGATACCACAAAATAGAAACCCTTTTTTGCAACTGTATAGGCCTAAGGCAGTAGCTCTATGATAAAAAGTACTTTCAACTGTAACAATACCATCTCTTTTCTTTTTTTTATAGTGTCAAGGATTATAGGATCTAATGTAGCCTTCCTTTATTAAGGCAGTAAGGTCAGAAATACTGAGTTTCCAATTCTAGTAGATTGAGTGATTACATAAAGAACCTGTTGTTAACTTCATTTAAGTAACACATTATTACCAACAGAATTAGCAACTTCCTAAACACTTTCTGTCTTTCTCTTGTGCTACCTTCTAGACTTTCACTAGAATCACTATCAGTGACCACAACAAAACCTTAAAGCACTAGTAACCAGTCTTCTTGTCTTACAAATCTTGAAAAATTAGGCTTCAGTGCACTGGTGAAGTCCAACTTGTTTTTACTTGTTTTGCTGCAGCCAGCAGTATTGTGTTGGAATGGAGGGAAAAGCCATATTGAGAGTTTCCTGATGACCACACAACTAAACACAGCTCGGTGGAGTGTGCAAAGTAGTCAGATATGAATATACTCCCACTTTCTGTCTCTCTTTCACATGTGTGGGTGTATGTGTACACACACACACACACACACACACACATATATTCAAAATATGAGACTTGTTACTTTCTGTCAGTATTGTGCTAAGTAGGTTTCTACTTAACTCAACAACTACAACAACCTTTATTGCACTGAAAGTTAAAAGGAACAAAAGAATCTAGTTATCTGAATAATCTAACTCATTATACATTATACTACTTACAAGGCATAAATGTGAACAATTTTATAGTCTACAGTTCTGAGTTGCATAAGTAGAGTGTAAGAATATACTTCATAGTCAAAGTCATAATTTCTACTGTTAACCTTTTAATATTCACAATTCTTGTGTTTTGGGTTGATGTAAAAATATGGAGATGATAAAACTAAGAAAGATGAGATTTCTTATGTATTTTTGAGGTGGTTCTCCAGATTCTAAATATTTTAGTGTGCCAGAAGGTTAGAGTAAGACAAGGTTAAGCAATTAATACTATCTTTATGCTAGCAGTATTTGAGTGGTTTGTACGAAGGGGGTGCTAAAAAGTTCCTGGCTTTGAGTAAAAGAAAATACAGGAAGATCAGTTAATTATGATTTTGTTCACCATATTCCCCCTCTCAGATTCACACACTTACTGCAGCGGTCCCTCAGTTTTTTAAGTTCTGTAAAAGAACTTAGAAGGTTGGGCCTCCAACTAGGCCTTTCATGATACCCTTAAAGCCAGGAACTTTTCAGCACCCCTTGTACTGTAATGGGTTAAATAAAGCTGATCATTTTAATCTTTCTTGTTGTTTAATTCTAAGTTGGCCTTGATCAAGTAGACTAGACCTATGATCAGAGCATTCCAAGTATGACCACTCACATTTTTCAAGGTGTCCTTTCGTTTTTAGGACATTAGGGTGTAATTTGAGGGATATTTAACTGGTATTTTAAGCAGGTCGAGTGATGAGTTGTTTCTGATGGGAAAACAGAACAGAACTTGGCTACCATGGCTCAGTACTACGATTGCTACTAATGTACATTTTAAAGAAAAATCAACACTAATGTCTTTTCCTTGAAATCTTATTTTGGCTACATATAAAATAGAATAAACTCTTGCTTTTATAAGATACAGAAATAGTTTATTCTCAAACGCATGATAATGCTAATACAATAGCATGAACAGGATAAACTATCCATATACTGCAGAAAAAATCATTACCGGCCAGCCATGAGACTCAAACTCACATCTCTGTGATTACATGTCAAGTGCTTTGCAAGATTCCAAATGTGAAATAATGTGTTGAAACTGATATTCTTATAATTGGGGATGGTCATATTTTACCAATTAAACACATACACTATAGTTTTGGTCTATACCTCAGCTTTATTATTATTACTATTGTGTTTCTTTGTCAAAGCTCTTTCATCACACATTCTGTGACCTCTTCAGTAACTTTTTATTCCATGTGTCTCCCACAAGATGAGACACATGGAATACAGAGTTGCTGAAGAGTCATTGTGTTTGACTCTTCATATCTCAATGTGTTTGACTCTTCATGTCCCAGACTCACTACTTATTCCAGTCCTTCCTCCTCTAAGTGTCAAACTTCTAGATTTCCTTTCATATGCATGTTTCCTGAAAATATGGATTGTTCTATTGTTGTCACAGCAGCGATCATGGATAGTGTCCTTTTCTCTTGGTTAAGTCATCATGCACCAATTATGACATGATAAAGCATGATAAAACATTGCATATTTCAGTACTGAGTTTGGCCCTCAACTAGGCAAATTCACAGTACATTTTAAGCATTTGAGTTTTATGTCCTTTGACTGACTTCCTATGTGCAATAGGTATAGATTCACTTGACCAGGGACAAAATAACAATAACAATCTTATCTTTTACTTGTTTCAGTCACTGGATTGTGGACATGCTGGGGCACTATTGTATCAAACTCTTTTGCCAAACCACTAAGTTACAGGGATATAAACAAACCAACACTGATTGTCAAGCACTGAGAAGAACAAAACACATACACATATGACAGGCTTCCACACAGTTTCCATCAACCAAATTAAATCACAAGACATTGGTCAGCCTAGGGGCATAGTTGAAGACACATGCCCAAGATACTGTGCAGTGGGATTGAACCTGAAACCATGTGGTTGCAATGCAAGCTTCTTAACCACATACCAATGCCTGCACCAATGGCAACAACAATAAAAATTTATTGGCTCCAATAATCAACAAGTTAGTTATATTCCATTTTTTTCATTTTGAAATTCTATTTATTGCTTTAAATAGTCACTTCTAACATTAGCAAACATCCATAAATTTGGAGCTGAGTGCCGAGTCAATTAACCTGGCACCAAACCTTACTGGCACTTATCTCTCAACCCCAGAAGTAAGCAGAAAAAAATGTCAATGTTGACAGGGTTTGAATTCAGAAGAGAAAAAAATATCATTGAATTGTGCCAGGTATTTAATCCTTCACTCTGCCACTCATTGACCCTTACACTTTATTTAAAAAATTAAAATTTGTGATGCAGTTGGAGAAATTGTCTTCATGAAGCATGAAGTCAAAATGAGAACAAAAAATTTTGATATCAAATAATTTTATCTATTCAGCAAATAATATTCTATTTCCTCTGTCATGCCTTCTATCTTCTTCATCTCTTAGTCTCTCTTTTTCTTCCTCTTTGTTTTGTCAGTGGAAATTTTCGTATTTTATTCTGATAGTCTGCTGTCCGTCTGCCAGGTTTGAAATAAAATTTAATCTTTTGAAAAACATTCCATCAAAATTTTAAAACAATGACAAATAGATTATATGTGAGTGTGTATGCATATATACACTTGTGTGCTGTGCATATACACAAATGTATGTGTGTATATATATGTATGTATATATATGTATATATAGTTGGAATTTACAAAAAAACAAAACAAAAGACGAAGATGGGTGTGTAAATATGTGTATATATATGTGTGTGTGTGTATATATATATATATATATATCCACATATATATATACACACACACATATATATATATACTTATATATACATATGTGTGTTTGTGTGTGTGTGCATGTACCTGTGTGCCTATGTATATGTATACAGAAGAACATAGACGTGTCAATATATATATACATACATATATATACACATACACCACATATTATCATCCTTGTCATTGTTGTACATCTATCTTCCATGCTGGCATGGCTTGGATAGGTTGTCCTGAACTGAGTTCTTATTCAGAATTACTTCCCAATTAGATGCCTTCTACATGTCAACTTCTTTGGCTCTTGTGCGGGTGGCACATAAAAGACACCATTTCGAGCGTGGCCGTTTTCGTGCGGGTGACACGTAAAAGCACCCACTACACTCTCTGAGTGGTTGGCGTTAGGAAGGGCATCCAGCTGTAGAAACTCTGTCAAATTAGATTGGAGCCTGGTGTTGCCATCCGGTTTCACCAGTCCTCAATCAAATCGTCCAACCCATGCTAGCATGGAAAGCGGACGTTAAACGATGATGATGATGATGATGATGATGATGATGATGATGATGATGATGATGATGATTGGATGAAGTTTATCATGGCACCAGCACTAGAGAGGTTGACAGGACTTCGACACAATATGACTAAAAGTTCCTCTTGACCTTATGTTGTCTCTGCTTATTTGTTAGCCCCTTTACAGAGTGTATTGGCTTTGTTTATTTTATAGCACCGCCACTTGCGAAGTTACCTAGAACTCTGCAAGAGACAAAAGAATCACTGCAACACTATGTTTTTCCTAATCATTCAGGGCATCATGACCAACACAATGGATACTTGTTTATTGGAGGCAGTCAATGGGCTGCAGACATTACAAGGCAGTTTTCAAGGGTTTCTATGGAAAGGAACACTGAAGTCTGTTGAGATTTCAATAAAAAACAATTTATTCTTTTCATACACAAGAAATGATAGTTGTCGTTAATATTCTTTTATTCTTTTCTTTTACTTGTTTCAGTCATTTGACTGTGGCCATCCTGGAGCACCACCTTTAGTCAAACAAATCTATCCAAGGACTTATTCTTTGTAAGCCTAGTACTTATTCTGTTGGTCTCTTTTTCTGAACTGCTAAGTTATGAGGACATAAACACACCAACATCGGTTATCAAAGCAATGGAGAGGGGACAAACAGAACCACACACATACATATATTATTATTATTATTATTATTATTATTATAAGGGCGTTAGAAAGAAATTTTCTAGCCTATAAGCTGAGCAATAGATGTTAAATCATTCCACCACTAAAGAAGTCACAAAAACATGTTGAATTTAACGCAACAAGCCAACGGAAATTATTAATAAAATAGAGAGCCCTGGATTAGCTAATTTCTGGATCTGCCCCATGGCTTTTCCTTCATCAGTAGGACATATACACACATATATATATATATATATATATATATATACAATGTGCTTCTTTCAGTTGCCATCTACCAAATCCACTCAAAAGGCTATAGCAGTGCCACGCAGTGAGACTGAACCTGGAAACATGTGGTTGGGAAGCAAGCTTCATACCACACAGCTTCTCCTGTGCCTGTAATGACAAAACATCAAGAGAGTTTTTGTTCTTTGTGTGGTTATAGCAGCAGAATAAATGTGGTTAGTTGCTTGCTGTCTACTGACTTCTAATGTCAATTGTCTTCTGACTGTTCATTGCTTTTGTGTTGTTAGCTGTTGTCTGCTGTCTCTGTTGGTCAACCCTTACAGTGTTTGTCAATACATTCTCTGCTGTGTTCCAAAGCTCTCTGTCTAGTGTCCATAATGTACTGAATTTAAACTGGTCAATAAGCTCAGAAGGAAGTGCACCAAAAGAAAAAAAGACATTTCTGAAGCCTATTCGACATGTTGCCATGATTGGTGAGATTTTGTTGATCATGTGGGCAATATTCTAGTGAATTATGATATTGGGCAATTGCTGAATATTCCTGCTACAGGTTCTTAGTTGATCATAGTTCTTGTACCTGTTTCACATTGGTACTTGCTTTAGTGATTTCTGTTTATCGTACCAAGAAAAACACTAACAAGTTAGCTTCTATGTGGTCACTTGATTTGCTAGGAATAGGAGACAAATCTCCCCCTGCTTCTAACCATTTTTTTTTTAAAGGTAAGATAAACTGGATGATATAGTTCTAGATAGAGTATATCTGGAAAAAACATCAGGATCACATAGCTGGAAGACTTTTAATAAATCTACTCAGTCAGGATTGACCTGGGGCTAAGCAGCCACAACAAACAGCTAAATCTTCAAATCACATTCAGTCACTTTTAAAAAGGAAGAATCCATGGGACAATGTAGTTCCAAATATATTGTGTGGAAGTCCTAAACACCTTAAAATCACACTCCTGCAAATTACTCACTACTTTCTTTAAAAAGGACATATTGGATAATGTAGTCCAAGATATACTATGTCTGAAAAACTAGAGCACTCTTTGATTATAACAAAACTAGGATCTTTTTTAAAACGGGGGCCACATTTTTCATTAACGAAGCACTTTGAAACTTGGAACACTGGTAGAATGTGTCATATAAAACATCTTTTTCTCTTAGTCTTCTTAAAAAAAAAAGAAATCCATAAGTTAGTCCATGTTAAAGTTGTCGTATTTCTGTAATTTCAACCAATCACTGACGTCCATTCAGCCGATATACATTAAGTGCCGACTACATAAACAAACGATTCTGAAACAATTAACCCTAACCCTAACCCTAGGGTTAGGGTTAGGGTTAGGGTTAAAGCAAATTTAAAATGAAAAAAGCAAATAAAACGAAGGTATG
>NC_068981.1:147851371-147854389 GCF_001194135.2 Octopus bimaculoides
TTATTATTATTATTATTATTATTATTTTCTTTCTTTCAGTATTTGCATTAGTTGGTACTTAGAAAGACAGGGGGAGGGGAGTGTGTGTGTGAGTGCATGTGTTTTTCCTCTCTCAGTCTGTTTAAATATTTTCCTTAAATTGCAAAGTCTTCAATACATTTTTTCTTTGTTTTGTTTTTTTTCACTTTCAGTTGAGAAGAATTTCTGTGAAGCTACATAAACATTCAAGAGACAGTAAACAATAAATTTGCTACGCACTCTTTAATGATGGTGGTGGTGGTGGTGGAATAGGGGTGTCTGGTGAAAAGAGTTTAAAACTAAAAACTTGACAAATTAGAGATATTTTCAGTTGCACTTGAAAGTAACCGTCAGTATTAACAATTGTGAAGTATTCAATATTTTAACACTCTCTCTAACATTGAATGCACAGTAGTTAGCAGACATGTAAGTCAAATCTGGACCAAATTCTTTATACAATGGAAATGGGGCAATACCAGGGCTGTCTTAGTAACAGTAGAAGTAACCAGGCAAATCAATGCACAGAACCCTCATCATCATCATTTAATGTCTGTTGTCCATGCTGGCATGGGTTGGACGGTTTGACTAGGGATGGTAAACTGAGGGGCTGCACCAGACTCCAGTTTGATTTGGCATGGTTTCTACAGCTGGATGCCCTTCCTAATGCCAACCACTCCAAAACTGTAATGAGTGCTTTTACGTGCCACTGACATGGGTGCCAGTCTGTCATGACTATGATTTCAGCTGGCTTGATGGGTGTTCTACTCAAGTGTGGTATATTGTCATTTGTCATTGCCTCCATGAGGCCCAACACTTGAAAGGTGCTTTTTACGTGCCACTGGCACAGGTGCTTGTTACACAGTACTGGCACCAACCTCATTTATCGACAGTAATCGACAGCATAAATACATCAGAATTGGGCCCCTAGAAGCATGAGGCCTTTAGGCAACTGTCTAATTTGTCCATACCTTAACCCTTTAGCATTTAAACCATATCTGGCCCAAATATCTTAAATGTTTTATCTTCAAACTGGTCCAATCCAGGCTCTCATACCTACCGTGCAATGTCATTCTAGAAGTCAATCATAACTTTGAAATCTCAAAGGTACAAAATAATACAGGATTAACTTTAAAGAGTTTGACTAAATAAGCATTACATTTGACAAAGTAATCTGAATGCAAGATTCAAGACAGTACTGGACAATACCATATAAGGAAAGCTCAATGTGGTTGTTCAATCTGCTTGAAATAGCAGCTAGATTCCTCTCAAACTTTACCTTAAAAAATTATACCTTAGCCATCACTTGCAGGTGAGTATGAGCTGGTAGCTTGTGTTACTACACTTTCACTAATTGATTTAAGTGCCTATGTTGTCATGAGTGGACATAGACACACTTTCTCAGTCCTTCCACCCATAAACCAGGGGAACATTAAGGATGTGACAGCTGGAGGTAAAGATAGAGATCTGCACTTGCAGTTGGCTGTTACTCCTTTTGAGCTGAATAGGCTGGAATAATGTGAAATAAAGTGCCTTGCTTAAGGAAACAATGAGTTACCTAGCCCAGGAAGTGAACCAAAGACCTTTTGATCACAATCTCAACATCTTAAGCCACATGACTAGTGAAAGATATAGCAAGTAATGTAGTCAGATAATGTAATCTTAGATAAATTGTTTGAAAATAAAATGGGGTTTTCATAACTGGAATATATTACTCATAGATATGCTTGATCAGTTCTGATATGGGGAATAACAATAACAGACATACATAAATGTCTATAAAATGATCAGATTTACAAACCTACTAATGATGAGGCTAAGATGCTGGTAAAATGAAAAGAAATTTGTAAAATATTAAAGTTCTTGAAAATAATTAAGATTTTCAGCGATTTAAGGTGTGTGTTTGTGTGTGTGTGTAAATAACCTGCAGACAAAGTCATTGGAAAATGGTCAAAAAAATGCCATTGATCTAAATTGTTGACCTTTGAATACCTACCTAATTTAATAGGATAATAAAAAAGAAGACAGATTGTTTTCAATTTTATGCAGAAAATCTATCTTGGAAGAAAAATTTAAATATCTTAGCTGAAGGCAAAATGTTTTGGGAATGTCAAAGCTTTAGTAAAACTTTGTTTACAATCAATTTTTATATGGTGACATTTTGGTTGCATATAAACCTTTCATGCTTAGACATTTTACTTTTTATTTAGATAGCAAAGAAAATTTAAAGTTTTCTACCAGGAGACATTTGGGTATATGGCATAGAGTGTGTGGGTAATACATTTGCTTTGAGATTGACACTTTGAGTAAGTATGTTCTACAATTGTACTATTGCCTAGTATTCACTATTGCCTTGTGAGTGAAATTTGATAGACAGAAATTATGTTGAAGCCTGTTACATACACACACACACACACATATATATATGTAACTTATTTCTCTCTGTCACTTTCTTAGCGTGTGTATGTGTATGCATGTGTGCATGTATGTATGACTAGTTTCAAAAAACCTGCAAGTCACATGGAGAATTGAAGCAACACTTGAACATTCATAATAAATAAGCAGAAAATGGAGCCAATGCTCAAATGAGACATTGCTGCAATATATGTGGTCAGCTCTTCAAATTCTTTTCAGGAATCAAAAGTCATTTAAGATCTCATGCTAAGAAAGAGGAATTATAGGTACAAAACGTCAAGCTATGCAAAGAGCAGACATTCACCATGCATGCATGCATACATACATAACCTGCTTCTTTCATTGGGCTGTGGCCATGCTGGAACACTGCCTTGAAGGATTTAAGTTAAACAAACTGGTCCCAATACTTATTTTTCTTTTTTAAAGTCTGGTACTTATTTTACCAGTCTTCTGCTAAATTGCTAAGTTACAGCAAACAAACCTACAGCAATTTTCAGGTGGTAGGAGGAGAAGCTGAACACACACACATACACACACACACACACATACACACACACACATACACACACACACGATGATCTTCTATAC
>NC_068981.1:147854527-147855522 GCF_001194135.2 Octopus bimaculoides
GGGGGCTATAGTAAAAAACTCACTATGGAGCCCATAGGTGCTACATAGGGAGATTGAACCTGAAACCACATGGCTGCAAAGTGAGCTTCTTAACCACACAGTCATGCCTGTACCTATAAAATGATGACCAGGAAATGAAACCACAACTTTATGATCCTGAGCTAACTCACAAACCACTGGGCCTTGTGTGCGTTTAGTTGAAAAAAGAGTTTCTTAAATTACAAGTAATCTATTATACAAAAAAGATTTTTTAATAAAAGCAGAAAGACACAGACCTGATGGAAGGAAGTTTTTGTGTAAGTGCTTTCGCTGTTTTCAGCTTTTCAAACACTTGTGTTAATCAGCTTTTTTAAAAGATTTTTCAAATAATTAATAATTTTTGGTTTAAAAATCTCTTTTTTCAAATATTGTGACCAAAATTTAAATATGTGTGTAAGCATATGTATGCATGTATATGTGTGTGAGTGTGCATTCCCTTTGTTTTGACATGATTCTAAAAGAGTCACTGTTAATACAAACAGCATCATTTGTTTACAATTTTCCTAAAAGCATATCTAGCCTGTTTGTGATTTGATAGACTAGAGGAAAATTTACTTTGTTGTGAATGTTGGTGACAAGAGGAGCATCCAGTCATAGAAAATTCTGCTTCATCAAAGTCTTCTCTGATGATATATTTACATTTAAATTGATATACCTTGTAGTAGTTATAACCAACTGAATTATTTATTTTTATGCCTCTGTTCACTTTGTATTTTATATATTACAAGAAAAATGAAAATAGCACCATATAGTACCAGGGAGTTGATATTATCCTCTGAAAGCCCTTGAAGTTTGTGCTCCAGCATGACCACAATTCACTAATTGAAAACAGTAAAAGAAGAAAAAAGGTAATGTTTCATATACCCTTTTACTCTTTTACTTGTTTCAGTCATTTGACCGTGGCCATGCTGGAGCACTGCCTTTAGTCGAGCAAATTGACCCCAGCACTTATTCTT
>NC_068981.1:147855799-147861132 GCF_001194135.2 Octopus bimaculoides
ACAGGCTTCTTTCAGTTTCTGTCTACCAAATCCACTCACAAGGCTTTGGTCGGCCTGAGGCTATAGTAGAAGACACTTGCCCAAGGTGCCACGCAGTGAGACTGAACCCGGAACCATGTGGTTTGTAAGCAAGCTACTTACCACACAGCCGCTCCTCTTAAAATTAAGGGAAACTTAGTCATTTTTTTTTTTTCATGTGCAAAGAAAAATACAATTTAATGTTATCTATCTCTGAAGTAAAGGAAATTCTAATACTACATTTTTTCTTGCTATGTCCTAAATATATTTTACTTTATCATACAAAAAGATTGAAGGAGAAAAAAATAAGTGAAAAAAAGGAAACAAGTTTAGTGGTAAACACAAGTTTAATACTATGATATAATTTTATACCAGCATCTTCTGCATGTTTATAATAAAGACCAAATATGTTTTTGTTGCATCTAGGCTTGGTTACTGATTTGCATCATGTCTGTCAGTGCAGGAATGAAATGTTTACAGTAGGCAAAGACAGGGTTTATAAATATAGGATGTTAAGCCATAGTTTGTGTGGGTGTGTGAGAGAGAGAGAGAAAGAGAGAGAGTGTGAGAGAGATAGCAGAATGTCTTATTGCCTTATATGATCTGTTTATAGCAAGTGAAATATTTATTGTAATAATAATAACGTCCACTCTCACAGAATCAACCTGAGCAAGTAAGCTCTGAGAAGTAAAATAATAATATTAATAATAATAATAATAGTGTTGGAATTAGGGGTGGTTTTGAAGAAGAAGTTTAAAGTGCAATATTAATGCTGGATTCTCTCACCAGCACAAGGTCACAAGTTTTAGTGGGGAGGCACAACCTCAGTGATTGCGTATTGCTTGTTTTATTGTCCCCAGAAAAATGAAAAGCCAATGCTGGCAGGATTTAAACTTATAACTTAGGGATGTAACTAAATACTGAGGTATTTTATCTGGTACCCTATCAATTTTGCCATGATTATTACTAATTATATAATGGCAGTGAGCAGGCAGAATCATTAGCATGGTGGGCAAAATGCTTGGAGGTTATTTTGTCCATCTTTACATTTTGAGTTCAAATTCTGCTGAGGTCGATTTTACCTTTCATTGTTTCTGAGTTGATAAAATAAGTACTAGTTGAGCACTGGAATTGATGTAATCAACTTAACCTCTTCCCTGAAATTGCTGGCCTTGTGTCAAAATTTGAAGCCATTATTACTAATAACAATCCTGACTCATTATGTTGTCCAACCCATGCCAGTGTGGAAAGTGGACGTTAAATTATTATGATGATGATATGTTTTGAGTTCAAGTTCTTCCAAGGTCAACTTTGCCTTTCATCATTTCAGGATTGATAAAATAGGGCTAATGCAGTTTCGCACCTCTCCTTGAAAAATACATTTTTTTTAAAGACTTTTTCAGATTCCTACGTTTTAGATGTTGGAGATTACGAATATGCAAAAGAAAAAAAATCCCACCCCCACTCCCATTTAAAATTTCGAACCTTTACGAAATTTTTTTTCCCCTATGTTTTAGATGACGGAGATTCTGAATATGCAAGAAACCACGCTTTCAAAATTTTAAATTCAATAAGCATATAGATATGTGTATAAAGAGGTAGATAGATCTGAATTTCTTCCTGGAGCTAAAAACAACAGTAACACTGTCTTCTATAGGACCACCACATTTAGTTGACAAATATATTTTATGAATAAACGGACAGAGATAAATAGATAGACAGTAAATAAATAAATGGATGGAAAAGTTCAAAATTTAAAATTTGGGGGAAGGAGTGAAATTTGAGCCCCTTATTAAACTTTATAACATTAATTATTAAACATTAATGTTTGTTTCTCATATAATGGTGTATATTTAATTTACATTAAATTATTATTTACGATTATTTAAGGCAAACACAAGTAAAACGCACATTCTTTTCACTTTAATGTTTTTGTCTGGATTTAATTTCGATTTGCATATGTTCGTTAATTCGCTACAATCTCTTTAAACAAAATCAAAAATTTTAATTCGGGTGGGGGGGCGTGAAATTAAAAGAAATTTTTTCTTTTTTTTTGCATATTTGTAATCTCTGGCATCTAAAACGTAGGGATCCAGTAAAGTTTCAAAAAGAAATGTATTTTCCAAGGAGAGGTGCAAAACTGCATTAGCCCTGATAAAATGAGTACCAGCTGAGCACTGCGGTTGATGTACTTGACTTATTTCGCTCTACTAAAATTGCAGGCCTTGTGCCAAAATTAAAAGGAATTATTATAGATTATAATTTAATAGATTGGCACATAGCCACAAATTAATGTAATAAGGAAGAGTTAATTAAATCAAATATAGTACTTGGCTGATATATTTCATCAACCCCTAAATTGATGAAATGCAATCATTATCATTTGACAACTCTGGTTAAGACAAACTCCATGATTCTGCATAAGCACATCAATGTCTCACACTTTATATCCCAAATCTCTGGCGATGATATCCAGTCACACATAAACCTGTGTCTTCTTCCACCAATTGCTGCTGTCCCCAAAGCATTATGTTTGAAAGAGCAATTTGAATGCTAAACGGTTAAAGTTGACTACGACTGATTAGACTTATGCTCAAACGTGTCCCAGTTCACCCATTTACCAACTTGTTCTTCTTCTGAGCATTATATATCTACGACTACATTATCCATAATAACAAGCTGTTATTTGAGGGAGATTTGGCTGGTATTTCTAGCTTTCTTTTTGTTCTCAAGCAATACCCAGTAAGTTGCACTCTACATTGCCTTACTGTTTGTAAGATGAATGGTAAAGCCAAACATAGTGGGAATTGATCTCATAATGTATACACTCAAGAAACACTATCAGTTTATAGCACTTTTTGTCTTCTCTTGTTTCACTCATTGGACTGTGGTCATGCTGAGGCACCACTTTGAAAGGCTTTGATTGAAGAAGAAATCAACCCCAGAACATTTTTTTTTAAGTCTGGTGCTTAGTCAATCAGTCTCTTTAGCGGCACTGCCATGTTACAAGGACATTAAAAAAACTAACACCAGTTGTTAAGCAGTGAGGAGAGGGACAAATACAGATACAAAAACAACACACACACAAACACATGATAGGTTTCTATGTTGTTTCCAACAGCCAAATTCACTCACAAGGCATTGGACAGGTTGAGGTGAATATAGAAGACATTTGTCCAAGGAGCCGTGCGGTGGGACTGAAATTGAAATCATGTGATTGGAATGTGAGCTTCCTAACCACATAGTAATGTCTACACCTCTGCTAAAATATCTTTTGAGTGTCTGCTGAAATATGAAACAGGAAGCTCTAATGTCAGTGACTTAGCAAGCAAATGGTTTACTTCAGTCCTAAACTTCAGTATTTACATGAATAACCTAGCCAAGAGCAGAATTTTCTTTTTCTTTTTTTCACATAACAAAAATATGTTCTCCACCACCATCACCATTTCCTTATATACACACATACATACACTCATGTGCAGACAATCACAAACACGCGCACAAATACAGAATGTTCTGTTTATTTCTGTTCAAGAGTGAGTACACATAGCATTTTGAGTCAACAAGGGAATTTCTATGTGGTCTTTCAGCCTACTAGAAATAACAGTCAATTCTCCCTCAAATTATTCTGTAGTGCTCTTCAAATATGAAGAAGGCTTTGAATGATATTGCTTTCAATGATTTATATCCAAAATGGATGGAAAAGTTATGCCTGAAATGTCTGCAGAGATCAACATTACAGACAGATGCACACACATACAATATGTAATATATACATATTTGCACACAAAGATACATATTTTATACCTTTTTAATTTTATTTGTTCCAGTCAATAGACTGTGGCCATGCTGGGGTACCACCTTGAAAAATTTTTAGTCAAATGAGTCGACCCCAGTACTTACTTTTTTTAAGCCTGGTACTTATTTCATTGGTCTCTTTTGCCGAACCAGTAAGTTATGGGGATGTAAACACCAATGCCAGTTGTCAAGTGGTGAAAGGGCACAAAGACGCACACAAAGATATATATATATATATATATATATATGGCATTAGGAAGGGCATCCAGCCATAGAAAACTATGCCAAATCAGACTGGAATCTTGGTGTAGCCTTCCAGTAAGCCAGCCCTGATCAAACCATCCAACTCATGCCAGCATCGACAATGGACGTTAAATGATGATGATGATGATCATCATCATCATCATCGTTTAACGTCCGCTTTCCATGCTAGCATGGGTTGGACGATTTGACTGAGGACTGGTGAAACCGGATGGCAACACCAGGCTCCAGTCTAATTTGGCAGAGTTTCTACAGCTGGATGCCCCACACATAATACATGTATATACATATCTACAATATACATTTCTATATATATATATGTATGTGTGTGTATATATATATATATATATATATATATACACACACAGTGTGGTGAATATATTGTCGTCTGAATTAAGCAAAAATGAAAATAACACTGGCATCTCATTTTAACAGATATATTCACCAAAATTACATAAAAATATCTTGAAATACTAAAGAATAAGTTTATTCAATAAAATCACCATTTGCTTCAACCAAAGCCTCCAGATGACTTCAGTATCTCCTGCCACTCTTCTGGATGGTCTCCTTGTTTGAATTGGTGAATGCTGCCATAATCCTTGCCTTCAGTTCATCTTTGGCATTACAAGGAGTTTTGTTGGTCTCTCGCTCAACTGCGCTCCACACAATAATCAAGGAGGTTGCAGTCTGGGGAGTTAGGTGGCCAGATGTTAGGGGTGATGTGATCACAGAAATTGTCTGACAGCCATGACTGGGTTCTTCTGCTTGTGTGGCATGGTGCAGAGTCCTGTTACCAGAAATAACGTTTTCCAGTAGTGACCCTCTTGACCCAGGGCAGCACTACCTCCTCCAGGCACTTGATGTAGGCCTCCATGTTGAGCCTGAGACCGTGTGAGAAGGTGAATGGAGGCATAATGTTGCCATCACTAGTGATCACTCCAAATACCATAATGTTGACTTGATGTTTAAGTTTATTGCTCTTGTTACATGCACTGTCCTCAGATTGACACCCAAACATTGGAGCTTCCGGTGTGAATGCCAAGCAGTACAGCATATGGCTTCCAAATTTCTGGAAGAGTGAATTGCGTCATGGTGCTGTTTTTCTCACCAATGGTGCCCAACTGACCCTCCTATACTATGTAGTCGACAAAATCAAAAAGAAACAATGTGCATGCATGAAAAATTAGAAATATAAAATGGTGACAATTTGCTCATCACACCATGTATTTTCATATATATATATATATATATATATA
>NC_068981.1:147861713-147872150 GCF_001194135.2 Octopus bimaculoides
AGCATGCGTGTGTGTGTGTGTGTGGTGTTTGTGTGGTGTTGGCTGTTTATATGTGTATGTGTGAGTGAACTGTGTCTCTTAATGTTGTAGGAAGAATTCAGCAGCATGGTAACAGGAGTGGTGGTCGTTTGTGTAGTTGTCTGTTTCTTCACATGTGCATAGAGGAATGGTCAGTAGAAAGGTGTGTGGCTGGTAGTTTGAAGTATGTGTGTATGTGTATGTTGTGTGTGTGTATGTGCCCATGTATGTGTAATTGTGTGCGTGTATGTATGAGTGTGTATTGTGTGTGTGGGAGGTGTGTGTGCGTGTGTATGTGTGCACATGTGTATATCTGTGTGCATGTGTATATATGTGTGTGTTTGTGTGCGTATGTATATGTGTGTGTACATGGAGTTGTGTGTGGAGGCATATGTGCGTTCTTGTGTGTGCATGCGTGTGTGTATGTGCATGCAGTTGTGTGTGTGTGCATGGGGTTCTGTGTGTTAAGTATGTGTGCATTCCTGTGCATGTGTGTGTGTGTGTGCACATATATGTGTGTTGTGTGTATGCATGTATATGTGTGTATGTTGGAGGTATATGTGCATCCATGTGTGTGTGTGTGCATGCTTGTATGTGCGCGTGTGCGTGTGTTTGTATGTATGCTTGTATGTATGAACGTGTGCGTATGTGAGTGTGTGCATATGGGGTTGTGTGTGGAAGTATATGTGCATTCCTGTGTGCATGCGTGTGTGCGCTTGTAGGTACATGTATGTGTGTTGTGTGTATGTGTGCGGTGTTTGTGGGAGGTATACGCGTGTGCGTGTGCGTGTATTTGTGCATGTGTGTGTATATGTATGTGTGTGTATGTATGTGTGTGTGTATACAGAAATAAAATAAAATATAATAAAATAAGATCGATAAAAAAGTGGGGAGGGTACAAGATGCAAAAATTAAAAAATGAATAAAAGAGTTCGATTTCACTTGCCTCAACAGGTCTTTGTAAGCAGGCTTTTGTGTCCAAGCGCTCACACGCATACACACACACACACACATATACTCACAAACATTTATAAACTTGGCATTTCAGAAAATATAATGCAACAGCAGAGATGGTAGGCTTAAAAGAAAATAGTTTAAACTGAAATTCTTAAAAACAACACTCGAGATAAGAAAAAGATTCTTACATGGCTGGATTTTTATTAAAATACTTTGTCTATGCTTTTCAATTGATTTAGATAATAATTAGGAATTTGGAGGTATTTAGAGAAATAACTAATTCTGTCATTATTAAGTTGATATTTGGAAAATACTTTAACAAAAAATTCTTATATAAAATTTATGACAAAGATTTTAATTTACTGGTATATTAAACTGATATTTGAAATATAAAAACAATCATGTATTCCAAATTTGACTCATAAAGTATAATGCTTTTGTGATTATGTTTCTCATGAAATACATTGCTTATGTGTTACAATTAATTTAGAAAATAATAAAGATTTCGGAAGTATTTTATAATATAACAAGCACTTTCATTATTAAGCCAGTGTAAGGTGGTGAGCTGGCAGAATCGCTAGCGTACTGAGCAAAATTCTCAGTAGCATTTCATTTGTTGTTATGTTCTGAGTTCAAAATTTTGCCACGGTTGACTTCACCTTTCATCCTTTCAGGGTCGATAAAATAAATACCAGTTGAGTACTGGGATCAATGTAATTGACTTACACCCTCCTCCAAAACTACTGGCCTTGTGCCAAAATTTGCAAACCTTGTTAAGCCTGTGTTTGGAACTTAAAATGTCATTTACTAAAAATTTAATTTTAAAATGTAGATTTTAAATTATGAAGTTTGTCACAGAACCAGAGGCACTTCCACCCTAGTCCATCTTCTGTTGTTACCCTCTTTTGTACCCACTCTGTTAGTCACATTGCCCCAAATCAGTGGTTCCCAACCATTTTTTACCTATTGACCCTTTTGATTCCTATTTTACTCTACTAGACTCCCATAGCCATTCAATATTTAAAAAAGTCCCATTATATTTTTATCATTAAATATTAGGAATTGTATTAAAAAAATTGTTGAAATAGTTTGTGTATTGTAAAAGTATAACTAATTTATTACATGTAAATTTTAACAGCAAAATCTTATATGGACCCCCAAGAGCCATGTGTAGCCTGGTTGAGAACCACTGCCCTAAATAAATGGAATCAATACAGAGCAGTGAGGATACAAGGAAAATTCATTAGTAATGGTGCACTAGTATACAGTAAAATGGATACACTTTGTTTGAATAAAAGGATGAGACAGTCACACTTAGAATATTAGAACATCTAAGATAATAGATTTACTCAGTCAGGGCTAATATGGGACTAATACAGAACATCTGTGCAGTTATATAACCTGTTAGAAAAAGCAGCAGAATTTCACTAAAATTATACTCCTACGTCTTATATAAAAAGAATATTTTGTGATAGTGTAGTCCTAAAGACATCTCAAGGGGCACTATAAAAATACGGAAAGGTCATGGATGGACCATCAGCAATACACATCCCTACCATATTTTATTTTTTACTTCTTTCAGTGATTGAATTGTGACCATGCTGGAACACCTAAAATTTTTTTAAAAATCTAAAAAAAAAAAAAAAAGAAAGAAAGTAGACATTACATAATGAAGCCCTAAATATCCCTAGAGAGAGGGGTTGGATAATGTCTTTTATTATAAGTGTGTTCAATCAAGGCTGACATGAAGATATATAATAACAAATGAAAGTGGTGGTGGTGGTGGTGGTGGTAAGACCACCATAGTTGATGATAATTACATACATTGAGAGAATTCAAATCTTTCTGATTGTTTCTTTCCCTAGAGCTTACAACCAGCATCTCTAAATCCAATGTATTACACTTGTTTAACCAACACTTGGTAGAACACTACAGATTTCGGAATTTCTAGATTGATTAGATATGTGTGTAAATATGCATGTGTGTGTGTGTGTTTATTTTTATACATATACGACTGTATTGATATTACATATTCATATATGCACACACACACACACAGGCATATCTTTTCTGTTACTTGTTTCAGGCATTAAACTGCAGCCATGCTGGGGCACTGCCTTGAAGAATTTTAGTTATATGAATCGATTCCAGTACTTACTTCTTTAAAGCCTGGTACTTATTTCATTGATCTCTTTTGCCAAAGCACTAAGTTATGGGGATGTAAATACACCAACACCGGTTGTCACATAGTGGTAGAAGACAAACACAGGCACAAAGAGATATTGTTATATTTGAGGATGGTCACATATTTTTTTGTCAGTTAACCACATGCACTATATACTTGATCTTCATTTCAGCTTTATCATTATTATTATTATTATTTCAGTGTCCTTTGTCTGAAATATTTTGTCACACATCCTGTAACCTATTCAGTGACTCTCCAATCCACATGTCTCCATTCCATGTTTCTTAGTCCATAGAACAGACAAGTTGCAGGTGTGGCTGTGTAGTTGAGGTGTTTGCTTCACAACCATGTTGTCACAGGTTCAGTCCCATCATGAAGCAGTTTGTGCAAGTGTCTTCTACTGCTCCAGGCCAACCACTCTTTTGTGAGTAGATTTGGTAGTCAGAGGCTCAAAGAAGCTCATCATATCAGTGTGTGCGTGTGTGCGTGTGCGTGCGCATGTGCATGCGTGCATGCATGTGTGTGTGTGTGTGCACGTAAGTTTTTGCATGTTTGTGTGGACCCTTACCTTGACATCACATGATGATGATGATGATTATCATCATCATCATCGTTTAACATCCACCTTCCATGCTGGCATGGGTTGGACGGTTTGACAGGAACAGGCTGGGGAGAAGACTACACCAGGCTACTGTGTCTGTTTTGGCATGGTTTTTATGGCTGGCTGCCCTTTCTAACACCAACTGCCCAGCATTACTATCATACAAGAGATGTTATTTATTTCCATTTTTCTGTGAAAAACATCTCTAGCTATGGAGAAATATTACTTTGTTTGGAAACAGGTGAGGGGAGGGTTGGCGACAGCATTTAGCCATAGGAAAGTCTGCTTCAGCAAATTCCTTCTGACCCATGCAAACATGGAAAAGTGGATGTTAAACAAAATGCTGAATGATCCCCAACACCATCATCGTTTTATGTTGGTTTTCCATGAGGACATTGTGGTACAGTTCAAAATAATCCAACAGCTTACAGGATTATATCTTACCCCAATGTCTCAGTTTTGGTGCAATTTCTATGCCCTTCCTGACACCAATCTCTTTATATAGAGCACTGGGTGCAATTTTTCATGGTACCAGCACTGTAGAGGTTGTCTTACCATCAACAAGACTAAAGAGTTCTCTCAAGACTTGCATTGTCACTGCTTGATTCACTGTTCCAACCATCTACAGAGAGTATTGGGTGGCACCAGCGCCAGTGGGGCCTTCCTGTAGTTTACAGATAAAATTGATATACCCAAGACTGGAAAAATAGAAGTTAAATATGATGGAAGAAATAAATTTATTATTGTGAGGATGGTAGTGGAAAGTAACAAGGAGAAGTGTTGGGGAGGGTGAGATGGAAGAGACAGGAGAAAGAGGAGGGAGAAGAGGAATCTCAAAAGTTAATGTGAAGAAGAGAGAAGTAACACTGTATGGATGATAGGATGGGTTGTGTCAGGGGACCCAGTGATGGATAGTTTGAATAGAAGAAAAGCAGTGATCTCCAACATTATATAGATACATCATCATTATTTTACATCCGTTTTCCCTGCCTGTATAAGTTGGACAGTTCATAATTGGAGCAAGATTTATTGTTAAGAGGAGATAGTAGGGAAGAAATTAGCAATGACAGTATAAGGGAAATGGATAACAAAAGGAAAAGGGGGAAAAGTAGTGTCAGAGTAATAAGAATGGTAGGGTGTTGTGTAAGATGAGATGCTCAGTTAGATACAGGTAGGTAGAATGGTGTATATGACAGGCTTCTTTCAGATTCCATTTACCAAATGCACTCACAAAGGTTCATTCAGCCCATACATTCTCAATGGCAAGTAGTGAGATAGAAACTGAAATTATGTGGCTGGAAATCAAACTTCTTGACTACACAGCCATATTTATCATACATATCATCATCATCATCATCATCATCATCATCATCATCATCATCATCATCATCGTTTAACGTCCGCCTTCCATGGTAACATAGGTGAGATGGTTTCACAAGAGCCAGCCAAGCAGAAGCTTGCACCTGACTTCTGTGACTGTTTTGGCAGGATTTTTACAGCTGGATACCCTTCCTAATACCAATCACTCAGCAGAGTGGACTTAGTGCTTTTTTATGTGGCACAAGCACAGGCAAGGTTAGTTTTGGCAAGGTTTTTACAGCTGAATGCCCTTCTGAACACCAACCACTTTACAGCGGTATATATATATATATATATATATATATACACACACACACAAACACACACACACGACAGGCTTCTACACAGTTTCCATCTACCAAATTCACTCATAAGGCACTGGTCAGCCCAAAGCCACAGTAGATGGCATTTGCCCACTGTGCCATACAGTGGGACTGAATCTGAAACTACATGGGTGTAAAGCAAGCTTCTTAACTACACAGCCAAGCCTGTACCTACATATACATATTCATATTTATGTATATGTGTATATATATATATAATATATCTCTATATATATATATAAATACACACACACAAATACTCAAACATACAGAGTTTGACATTTCAATATATACATATACACACATATTCATATGCATTGTTGAATGCTAATATATTGACTTGAAATAAAGTAATATGTGTTTATTACAGATTTTTTTTGTTTTTCTATAAATTTGAAGCTGACTGTCAGTGGCTTACAGTCTGATGTCAGTTATAATTCCAGCTTTCAGACAAACAGAAGAAGATCATTGAATTGGAATTAATGTTTTAGTTTTACTTTTCTGATTTTTCTCACTTGACTTACATTTTCTGATTCCAACTGCAGAAGAAGCAAACACACACACACACACAGATATATATATGTGTGTGTGTGTTTGTGTTTGTGTATCCTTGTATATTTTCCTAACCAAATCAACTCCATATTTTAATTTTGATATCTAGAATATGGTGTTAAAATTAACTTACTTGGATGACTTAACAGAAAATAATCCAGACACCAATTTGTTATTCAAGGAAAAACAAAAGAGAAGAATAAAATATTTATGGAAAGTTTTTCTTTTGTTTAAAATTTTTTATCAAATTTTTCTGCATGTCTTATATTTGGTTCTTTCCTAAATTTGGATCTTAGATAATGATGTTGATGTTTAGTTCTAAAACAAACCTTATCAAACAAGCCGATGATCAAAAGCATTCTAGTTATGATAATCCCATCTGTTTTTTTTAAGGTGTAGTGTATCTTGGATTACATTATTCAATGTGTTCTTATCTTAAGATAGTAGTCTTGTAAGGGACATGGCAATCTCTGTGGTGCTAGTACAAGGATTAAATGCACTCAGTGTACTTTGTAAAGTGGTTGATGAACTAATGAAGACAATGTAGGATATAGAGAACTCATTCATCTCACTGAAGCCATGCAAACTTCTCTAATGCTGGTGCCACAATAAAATGCATTGAGAACACTCTTTAAAGTATTTGGTACTAGGAAGAGTGCCAAGTCATAGCAAGCTTTCCAAAAATGGAATATACAAGTGAGACAGTGTCCTTGAACTCATCTAGGAGGACAGTAACTAAGAATAAGAACTGACTCAGTTAGTGACAACATGTTTGACATGCCATTATGGCAAGTGATGATGCTGATGTTGAGATTTGGTTGATATTTTGCTATTTCTTGCAGGTTGAGGTATATATATCATCATCATCATCATCATCGTTTAACGTCCGCTTTCCATGCTAGTGTGGGTTGGACGATTTGACTGAGGACTGGTGAACCAGATGGCTACACCAGGCTCCAACCTGATTTGGCAGAGTTTCTACAGCTGGATACCCTTCCTAACGCCAATAATATATATTATTATTAATAATATATATTATTAGATTATTATTTGATATCCATCCATCCATCTATCTGTCTATTTATATACATACATATGTTTGTATATATATATATATATATATATATATATATATATATATATATATGAATGAATGAATGAATTCCAATATTTTAAATCTGGGCTTGTCCCTGTTAACAGGGGTGGCTGGATCTACCTCATGCTTACAGCAACCACTCTCACACCATCTCACCCAGTTTTGGGCATCCTCCCTCCCAATCTCCTCCTCCACACTTTAGCAAAGAAGATATATATATATATATATATATATATATATATATATAAGTTTGGTGGAAAAAATAGGATATGTTTTTTATTACTATTGGCTGAAAGATACAAATCTGACTCAACAGCTGAGAGCTTTATGTATGACACCAAATTGACTAATATGTTATCTAATATGGATGTGAATACATATCTATAATATATACAGAATCCCTATAAATTCTCATTGTTAGGTATGGTAAAGCAACAGAGAATATTTTGAAGTTAAATCCATACTGCACTCTTTCTAAAATTAAATCCAATGTAAATTACTTAAGTAAGTCATTCAAGAATGGTTTTGCAACAAACTGTTCAGGTAAATAAGTATGTGGTTCAGTTTCCAAACCACCACCAACCCCACCAATGCCACCATCATCAGACATTTTCAACACAGCGGACCATAAAACATGTTGTACGTAATGCACACATGCAGGTACTGCTGTAGCAGCTGCTGACCACTAACTTAACTAACTTAACTAGTACCAACTAACTTAACTAGTACCAACTAACTTAACTAGTACCAACTAACTTAACTAGTACCAACTAACTTAACTAGTACCAACTAACTTAACTAGTACCAACTAACTTAACTAGTACCAACTAACTTAACTAGTACCAACTAACTTAACTAGTACCAACTAACTTAACTAGTACCAACTAACTTAACTAGTACCAACTAACTTAACTAGTACCAACTTAAGTGGGCTAGGCAAGTGCAGCACAAAGCAAGTGAGGTCACTAGCAGCAGCTGACAAGTAACACATAACCTACAGCAGCTGTACATCAACTTGAAACTTCCAACACTTATAGAATTATTTATTTGTGGTGTATCCTTTACTTTAGAGTTTGGAGAATTTTGGATTTCAGAATTTCAGATAAAGGGTTACAAACTTGTACAAGAAAATCTCTCTCATCAGTTAGTTCCATGAATCTCAGCTGACTTAGTTAGCTTGAACACCTGTTATCTCTTGCTGTTCAAAGATGGTGATAGGGCTAAAAGTGTTTTAAGATTTAAAACAGTTTGCTCACCTCCAACCGAAAATTTAAATAAGGTATTTTACAAGTTTTGACAACTTGTAATCCAGCCCCTTTACAAATTTCTTGTCACTATGAAGAATTCCATTCTAATTGTGTTTCAAGATAAGTCATCATAACTATCTTTATTTTAGCTATCATCATAGCTATCATCATTTAATATCTGCTTTCCATGCTGGCATAAGTTAGACGGTTTGACTACCCAAATCTCCTTTAAATCAAACCCCTTACTACAATCATAAAATAAAGATGGACACATTGAACAATGTAAACCGAGATATACAAAAAAGGGATGTTCATGGTTGCAATGGATTTGATCATAGATCTGCTCAACCATAACACAACTCTTTCTTTACAAATTCCAGTTTCCCTATGAATTGTTCTTTATGTTGTTTGAGATATTTGGTTGCTATGTCTAGTAAGTTTAAGTGATTGTGCAAAACTCTTTCATTGGCTCATATCTCAGTGAAATACAGTAAGATGAACAATGTTGTAGATGTATGACAAAAGAATTTGATACTTAATGATATATATATTATTATCACAAAGCAATAATAAAACAGAAGCAAACATAATAGTGTTTTAAATGACTAACGTGACTCTACTATGATGCAAACGTTTTAGCCCTTATACACAATCTCTGATCAAATCACTTGCCAAACAAATGCAACTCAGAAAGTGAATTCTTTTCATCTATTCTTAATGAATCCAAGTTATGAGGCAAGTCAATACTGCAAATACCTAAGCATTTCACAGTTCTCGATACACGAAATCTTATATTTTATATCTTAAACAATTTTATATCAGTAGATATTTGTTTAACATTGAACATAAGTAGTTGGTATTTGTTTTCAGATAGTTTTATAGACAGAGATTTTGATATACTGAATTCAAGGTTGAAGTGACTTATTGATCCATCAATTACTGCTGCCATTGGTTTATTTCATTTGACTTTCTTGGTGTTATGGAAACAACACCAACATTTGATTATTCTCTGTTATCTAGACAGCCAATAGCACATTACTAATACTGTTTTGTTGTTATTCAGGAAAAGAAATTCTCCATGGGTTTTGATTTTGTTATACTGTTGAATGTGTGATCAATTATATATCTCTAATCGACAGTTTCTTCAAAATGCTTGCTAATCTGATATGTTTAAGGCTTAAAACTTTTTGTATTCAATGAATAAAGAAACTTATAGCAAGTCATTGTGAGTTTATCCAATTCTGCTTTCAATAGCTGTAAATGAATGAAAACAAAATAAGGGCAATAAAAAAATGTTATGTATTCAAACTTGAACAAGACTGATGTTTTAGAGGTCTTGTGAGTGAAACTAAATTCAATACACAGAGATTGGTGTGGTTAGTATCAAGCTTGAATATTTAGAAATTGATATATTGTGGAAAGAAGGGAATTTAATCATCTCAGGAACTCATGTTTGCAACAGGATTTTGGGAAAAAAAAAAAAAAGCAATACAGCTGCCAAGAATCAAGACTCCCATTCTAACCATCAAGTAAAAGGGTTAGGATGGAAGTGAGAAGATTGTTTATTAGTAGTTGTAAAAGAGGCAGTGAGAGGATACATCAGTGGTTAGCTAAAGAATTTTAGTAAGAGTGTGCTTTTCAATATGGCATTTTTTTCTATATTTTTGTATTTTTTGTTTTTGTTAGGGATGGTTGTGATTACAGTTTTCCCTGATAAGGGAGCAACATTCAGTAACAAAGCTGGGCTTTGTACAAAGTAAAAAGATGCTCACAATTCATGTATCTTTGGTAATGAAAATAAAGTCCAGCACAGTGTCTTTCAAGCAGGGTCCTTATAGGCACTGAGAGACCATATAAGATTTTAGGGGGTCCATAGAAGCAAAATAATAATACAGTAGTATTTTAAGGGTCCATGGGAAAAAAGTTTTGCTTTAGATGTATTTATTGCAAGCAACAGCTAGGTTTCTTCTCTAATGTTCTACATAGTTCAACATATTTTCAGCTACTGAAGCATGTTCGCTCAGTGAGTACTCTCTCTCTCTCTTTCTCTCTCTCTCTCTTTCTCTCTCTTTCTCTCTTTCTCTCTCTCTCTCTCTCTC
>NC_068981.1:147872713-147873449 GCF_001194135.2 Octopus bimaculoides
TACTAATACATCCATTTGTTGTTTACACCACTTGTCTTCGTCTGTTGTTTTTTTCGTAAATTCTCCCATATATATATATGTATGTATATATATATATATATATATATATATATATGACAAGATATATGGTGCATTGCTGTATTTAAGAAGACCCATCCACCACAACAGAATTGAGATCCTAAAACCAAGGTGACATATAAAAAGTATTGGTGAAGGTGCTGGTGCCACATAAAAAGCACCTACTTCACTCTGTATAGTAGTTAGCATTAGGAAGGGCATCCAGCTGCAGAAACAATGCCAAAAAAGACTATAGAACCTGGCATGTCTCCTGTCCTTGCCAATTCTTGTCAAGCTGTCCAACCCATGCCAGGATGGAAAATGGATGCTAAATGTTGATGATGCATATATATGTCCTTATTCTTATCCAGGGCTTCATCATTCTTGAAGGAGGAACCTCTCTTCTGTCTCTGGCCAATGATAGCCATGTAGGCCCCAGGTAGCAGGTGAGACCATCTCACCATCTTGTCATTGGCCGGCCTCTTGATCTTGGCTGTTGTCTTGGTGTCCATCCTGTCACCCTGATTGTCCATCTGTTGTCCTTCAGTCAAGCAAGCAATGTGGTTAGCCCATCTACATTTGTTCTCCTTAATGGTTCTAGTGTGTGTATGTTATATTAAATCTGACATACACACACACACACACACACACACACACACACACATACACACACTAGATA
>NC_068981.1:147873459-147878115 GCF_001194135.2 Octopus bimaculoides
ATATATATATAGATATATGTGTGTGTGTATGTCAGACCAGTGATTTGAATTCATTTCAAGGTGACTCTTGGGTATACAGTACTAATGAGCTGAAACAACAGCAAAATATCAATATCCACCATATTTGATGACCTACAGGGCAATTTGTTTCATCTGGTTTTCAGTTATTCAGAGGTTTTTAAACACTTGAAGTCTTAAAGGGATTTTTCCAGGACAAAATTCTATAGTTAATAAGCATAAAAATAAAATGCATACATTACACACACACACACATTATAGTCTCTTTCTGTGAAATGTTCTGTGAAAGAACATTTTCTATTCTTCAGAATACATGCCTGTAGACAGGAAAAGAAGATGTTTGCTTTTGATAAACGATAGATAATTTGAACGTTTGTCATTTCAAAGAACACCATATGTGCTGGTAGATTTAATAGCATTCAGAAAATGAAGAATTTGACAAACAGAAGAAATTTAAGAATAACACTGAAGAAATGACAAAAGAGTGGAAATAAGTTGTTTGTTTTTAAAGAGGAATTAAATGCAATTAGGTGCTCACAAAGATTTCGAGTGAGGTTCTATCTTAAAAATGGAAGGCCAGATCAGGGACGAGGGGGCTGTCATATTTGCTTGATCAGGGGTGGATGGGGTTAAACAACCACAACCATCAATCAAAATAATAAAACAAACAATAGTAAAAACATTATTTACATTATTATTTACATTATTTACATTCGACGGATATTTGTCCTCATCTTGTTTGTTGTTAACACAACGTTTCAGCTGATATACCCTCCAGCCTTCTTCAGGTGTCTTGGGAAATTTCGAACCTGGGTTCTCATTCCTAAGGTATTTTTCGATGTTTTTGTTATTATTATTATTATTATTATTATTATTATTATTATTATTATTATTATTATTGTTCAGGTCACTGCTTAGAATCAAACTCGTAATCTTGGGGTTAGTAGCCCGCGCTCTTAACCACTATGCCATATGCCCGTGGGCATATCTTAGGAATGAGAACCCAGGTTCGAAATTTCCCAAAGGTTGGAGAGTATATCAGCTAAAGCGTTGTGTTAACAATAAACAAGATGAGGACAAATATCTGTCGAATGTAAATAATGTAAATAATAATGTAAATAAAGTACATAATTCCTCATCTCTTAAATATAGAATCAATAGTAAAAACAATACCTGATGACCAAAAGATTATGAGAAATATTGTTGTGTGAGTTTAGTATGATCATAATATAAAGCATATATAGCTCAAGCATCAGATTCGATGACTTTTCAAGAGATTAAGCTTTTCCACCCTACACCCACACGTAACAAAAACACCTGATTCTTATATCCAGCATCCATCCAAATAAAATGAAGATTATAAGAGAATGATGAACATGCTATAATAGCTAAAAGAGATGCACACATACAACACAGCCATACAACACTTGGTTTCATTCTACTTTGTGACAATTTGGCCAAATGCCTTTTTTTTTTATCATATCTTCACATCAGCCCAAGACTTGTGAGTAACAATGTGTGTAGGTGGAAACTGGATGGAAGATTGTATCTGTTCTTGAATTGAGCTTAATCTGGTGCCCAGTTTAACACTACCACTATCCTTTTAGAAATGTCTGTGGAGCCCACCCTGTTGCAAGCACTTGGACCAGGTCTCTGGTCTGAGCAAGACTTTATATCTTGATGGGCTGTACCCTACAGTAGCAACTTACACAAGTCTCCAAGGCCATGGAAAAGGTTATAGTCACAGTTCTTCTTTTTGTCTAAACCATAAAAAATTCCTACAGGCACCATAAAAAAGATAAATAAGGTCTGGAGAAATAAAAACAGAGATATAAGATAAGTAAATTCAAGTACATTAGCAAAAGTATACCTATTTATATTAAATATTAGAAAGGTCTCTGATATAAAATACATATACAAATAATGCAGGTTAAAAACAACCACCTTCACAAATAAATTTTCACTAACAAATGAAAGTAACACAGTTAGAACTTGCTACACACATACTGCTAAATAGATTTACTACACAACCATGTATAAAATATAACAAACATTACAAAATCAACTACAATGGATCAACAGAAATATGTTCCCAAACTATGAAATAAGCAATTTTGAAAGATGATACCAAAGATAACCAGATCCTGCAAGAAATTATTTTCACAAAAGTAAAGTCAAATATCAGTAAACTATAATTTACTCAGTTACCAGGACAGTAAAGAAGGGAAGCAGGTTTGACCTTAACAGAGTAGACCCTTTAGTCAAGTGACCCAAATGAAACGTTAAGAATAAAGTATTCAGATATAAAAGACTTATTCTTATCCTGATGGGGTTAAACATAAGAAAGAAAAATACAATGAAAAGAAATGTGTATATTAGACATTTTGTGTCAAATCCCCATCCTAAAATAGGGCTCAGATGTGAGTTTCCCTTCAATCCTTCAAGACTAATTCCTCTTGAAATGTTTTGTACTTATGATACAGTAACATCAAAATATTAGATTTGTGCTGCCTTTCATTAAGCTTGCTTGCTTTTGTGTTGATCTTACTCCAGTATTGTTGCCTAACAAACTATATCATATTTTTCTTCATAAAGAAACTAGCATTGGTCTCAGTCAACTGAATTAATTAACCCTTTAGCATTTTAATCAGCTATATCTGGCCCAAATGTCTTATGTTTAAACAAACCAGATCTAGCCTCTCATACCTACTCTACAATGTCATTCTAAAAATAAACACTCACTTCATTGAAATCTCAAAATTTTAAGATAATGCATGTTTAATCCAAATATGAATAAGTAAGCATTACATTTGACAGCGCAATGGCTGATACAGTATCAGAAAAAGTAAACTTATAAGAGATGTTTCTTTTGGGCTATTTATTTATTTATTTCTTTTTTGGTAAACTCTCTCATCTTTTTGTCAGACCATTGAAACTAATAATTCAAATTTTGAAAAAGGTGATATTTTGGCCCCTTGAGGTTTGCAGGAGAGTTATTACTAGAAATTCTCTTGATACAAAAATACTTTCTTGAAAATTTAATAGTGTAAAAAGAATGAAAAAAGAAAAAGAAAAAGAAAAACATTGGTGCTCATGAAAGTAAGTATAATAAAACAAATATTGTTACTAACATATGTTTCATCACTATCAAGTTAATGTGTTAGTGATGACCAATGAATCAGCAATCTCTGCAAGTATAACACACATACACACACTCACACAAATAGCCTCAATGATGAAAACAGTATCATCATCATCATCATCATCATCATCATCATTGTCATTTAATATCTGCCTTCTATGCTAGCGTGGATTGGATGATTTGACAGATCTTGGCGAACTAGAGGACTGTACCAAGATCCACAGTCTGTTGTGGCATAGTGTTTACAGCTGGATACCTGTCCTAGCACCATCCTTACAGAGTGGACTAAGTGCTTTTTATGTGACACCAGCACCAGCAAGATCTGCTTTGGCATAGTTTTATGGCTGGATGCCCTTCCTTTACAGAGTTTACTGAGCAGATTGGGTACTTTTTGCAGTGCACCAACACCAGCATGGTGTGCTTTGATTTAGCTTTTACAGCTGGATGCCCTTCCAAATGCTAACCACTTTACAAAGTGGATTAGTGGGTATTTTCTCATGGCACCAGCACTGACAAGATCACCAAGTAACTTACAAGATGATTTGAGAGTGGGGTAGTATTGAAGGAAGTGACTTTGTACCAGGTGGTGAGAGATTAGAACATGACAAAGGGACAGAAACAGGTGTCTTACTGTAGAGGAGCTTGAAAACTGGTGAGGGTTGGCAACAAGGAGAGCATCCAATTGTAGAAAATCAGCCTTAAATACGGTCCATCTGACCCATGCAAGCATGGAAAAGTGGACGTTAAATTAAGATAGATAGTAACGTAAAAGACTTTCTCACTTTCCCGAGTGTCAAAGTAATATACCTGCTTGTTGTTCATACACCTGACTTCATTTTTTGTTTTTCTGTAAATTTCAACTATATATGCGTGTGTGTGTGTTTGTGTGTGTGTGTGTGGAGAGAGAGAGAAAGAGAGAGAGAGATACATGTATATACAACAAGCTTCTTTCAGTTTCTGTCAGTCAAATTCACTCACAAGGATTTGGTTGCTCTGAGGTTATAATACAAGACACTTGCCCAAGGTGCCATGCAGTGGGACTGAATCTGGAAATAAGTGGTAGGGAAGCAAACTTCTTATCACACAACCATACTTGAAACAATTTGTTTTTTTCAAATTTCATTAATATTTCATCAGCTATCATATAGATAAAGTGAAGCAGAAAGCTAAATGAAGTTTAGTAATCAAGTAGTTTAGTGGTTGTGATTACAAGTTAACTGGAATACAAGTTAACTGGAATAAAAACAAAATTTTCTTAGTACCAAAAGATCTTGAAGACAAAACATCAAATCAACAACACCAAACAGGTGAAGCCAAAACATTTTGTACCAGAAAAGATATCACCACAAGAAACCAGTTCAACCTATGTCAGCATGGAAAAGCATACATAAAATGAAGAAGAAGAAGAAGAAGAAGAAGAAGAAGAAGAAGAAGAAGAAGAAGAAGACGACGATGACGAAGAAGAAGAAGAAGAAGAAGAAGAAGAAGAAGAAGAA
>NC_068981.1:147878338-147914089 GCF_001194135.2 Octopus bimaculoides
GAAGAAGAAGAAGAAGAAGAAGAAGAAGAAGAAGAAGAAGAAGAAAATGATGACGATGATGATGATGATGATGATGTTGTATGCAGCAGGCTTACATACCATTTCCATCTACTAACTTATATTCACAAAGCATTAGACAACTGAGCCTGCTACAGTTGACACATACCCTCCTGGAATGCTGTACAGTGGGATCAAACCCAGAACTACGTAGTAGCAAAGAAAACTTCTTAACCACACAGCTATGCCTGCACCTATATATATAATTATATAAATTATTGTGGTTCGCTCAAAAAGCTGAAATTGAATATTTATTTGCTTTGACAGCAAACTTCAAGCTAAACTGTGCATTAATTCCTTTAATCTCTCTCAGAGTTAAGGATTTATCTTTTGCAGCCTATCAGTAAGGAAGGACTGATGACAGTTGTCTCTAAGGACATAGAAATGTTATCTCTTCTATTTTCTCTTTGATGTTTTCTTCTGAAATTTAATTCAATTCTCTCAAGTTGTATCATCATCATCATCATCATCATCAGGTATAGACCTTAACCTCTTGCTACTGTTTATTACTCATTTACTAGTTTCAGTTATTTGACTATGGTCAAGGTGTAGCACCACTTCTAAAGGTTTGTAGAATCAATCATACTGATCTCAGAACTTATTTTTTCCATTCCTATTTATCAAACTGCTAAGTTACAGAACAGAAAAAGACACAATATAGACAACACCAGTTTTTAGACTTATTTAAACATGAACCTTGGACATACACACAGAAATACACACATATGCAAGCACACATGCAGAAGTGGGTGTGTGTGTGCGTATGTGTGTGTGTGTGTGTGTGTGTGTGTGTGTGTGTGTGCGTGTGTATGTGTTAAGTCAAGGTTATTGTTTTTGAAGCAAATTTTAAAATAGTAATAACAGAAACTCCTCTAATGAGAAGGTTTATAACATTCATTTTCCCTGGAACTGACAATTTATTGAACTAAAATGGTTAAATAAGCTGCCAGGTAAAACTTTACGCTCCCTCAACCACATGATTCCAAGTTCAGTCCCACTGTGTGGCATCTTGATCATGTGTCTTCTACTATAGCCTTGAGCTGAACAAATCTTTGTGAGTGGATTTGGTAGGTAGATGGAAACTGTGATTGGAAAGACCTGGCAAGTCAAGTGAGATCATAGCCATGGCCGGTGCTAGTTTCGCATAACTGGCCTATTTAAAAGTACCCTTCAGTTGTCAGGCAATATGCTGTGCTTGAGAAGACTTGTTGAGTCAAGCGAAATCGTAGTTGTCTATATCTGATGAGCTACTCCACTGTTTGCCGACCAAATTTCATTCACAAAGTATTGGTCAACTTGAGGTTATAGTAGAAGACACCTGCCCCAAGGTGCTACAGAATAGAGTCTAATCTGGAACTGTGTGGCCATGAAATGAACTTCTTAATTGCATAGATTCCCTATCTTACTTTCCTTGTAGAAAATATAAAGCTAACAATACTATTTATTAATTAGAACCTGAAATTATCTGAGAATAAATAGATTTTTATCCCCTTAGCAGTAAGATTACTCTATCAAATGCAATATTTATTCACATTATTTTGAATTAATCATGCATTACCTCACAGCTTTGAGATTACAATGATGTGATTTTTGATTTTTAGAATGATATTGTAGAGTAGGTGAGAGATTGAACAGTAAAACATTTCCTGCTCTTTAACTGAGATCTTTCAGCTTGAATACAAAACAGGCAGAATATTTGGTCTGAATATGGCCAGTTTAACTGCGATGGACTGGTGTCCCGTCCAGCTGGGGGGAACACATATGCCATAGAAACCAGGAAACCAGGTCATGAGCCTGGCTAGGCTTTGAAAGGGCGAAAAAAAAAATGGCCAGTTTAAATGTTAATTGGTTATTATTGTTTCTCAGTAAAAGTGATAGAACATCAGAGAATGAAAATATTTTTGTTCTGCAGTTGACTTGTTCATCCCTCATTGTTCTGTTAAAAGTTATATTGTTCAAGATCAGGACTATGATAAAAAAAAGAAAACATTTCAGCTATTACAACCTTATGTATGACAAGTCCTTTTTTTTTAAGATGGTAGAGTGTGATTTGTGGAATATTTGTCTGCTATTTCTAGCAGGTTGTGCAATCTCATTGGCTTGACCATACTTCTTTTGTAGCAGAGGCAGGATGATCAAGAAAGATTTGATGACAAATTGAAGTGTTCACAGAAAGTCAATATGTTTGGTTGTTCTAATGATTGAACAGTAAAACATTTCCTGCTCTTTAACTGAGAGAAGAGAACAACCAGTGTTATTCACTGTCTGTTCTCACTTGAAGTGCAAGTACTGGAAATGTTACATTTTCTACTCTTCATAGTAAACAAGTGACATTCTATAAACGCTCATTTGGATTGATTGTTGCTGGTTCTAGAGTTTCCCCTTGATGGTAAATAAGTTAGGTCTCGCAATATTGGATCCCTCAATATTATGACATAGGACTAAAACATGAGAAGAAATGTAGAAGAGACATAGTAATGCAAAGATGTTAACTTCAAACCAGTGTGGAAAAATGGCCATTCAAATCATAACAAAGATAGTAGTAGTGGTGGTGGTGGTGATGGTGGTGGTGAGGATTGTGGTCATAGCAGTGGTGGTGATGATTATGATGATGGTGGTGGTAATTATCACAATGATGGTGATGATGATGATGATGATGATGATGATGATGATGATGATGATGGTGGTGGTGGTGCTGGTAGTGGTGGTGGTGGTGGTGGTGCTGGTGCTGGTTTGATGGTGTTGAGGATTGTTGTCATAGCAGTGGTGGTGATGATTATGATGATGGTGGTGGTAATTATCACAATGAAGATGGTGATGATGATGATGATGATGAAGATACATTTACATTACACAACTGCACTGTTTACCAGTCCAATAGTAATTCCAGAATATCTACAAGCACATTGCATTAGATTTAGAAAAATATATCAAGAGTCAATAAAAAAAAAAGGTTATTCACCTTATTTTATGACAGCCCAGCATGAGTTCAGAGATTCTCTGAAAGCCAGTGCCAGTATATTTTATGGTGTTAGGCATTCCAGGGAATATTGTTGCTGTTTATGCAACCAAGCCTTACAGCTGCATCTGCTCTTGCAGCCCAATAACTACAGAGATGTAAGCTTTTATGTATGAGCTGATCAGCTAGATGACAAAGTATAACCTTTACAATGAACTTGCTCATAAAAGAGACACAAATAATTGGATTGTAATTAGATGGAACTTCAAAACCCAGGTATTTTTTATTGTAAGTGTGATGCTGCTTTCAAGATATCTGTGGGGAGATTTTTTTTTTAAGATTAGGAAGAAGGTTATCAGAGGTGGATGATTATATAAGAAAAGAATTTCTCTAAATTCTTTCCATCAGAGAAATCTAAGTTGTTTAGACTTGATAAAATATCTGACAGGCATGATTGCTCTTTTATGTGTTTATAGTCATAAACCAAGAACACTATTTTTGAAGAACGCAGATTTCTTTGTGTGATATTTCAAGAATGTTGGGGTGTAATAAGTGTCAAGCGAGTGCAATTATTGTCATATTAATTAATGAGATTATTTTACCTGTAAGACCAACAAATGATAATAGCATCGAAACAAAGGAACAAGAAATTGTCCACAGTAACTCAATGTGCTAGAAATAAGAGCCAAACCTCCCTTAATTTACAACCTACCATCTCAAATAAAGTGAGGTAAAATGGACAGTTTAGTCATCATTGTAATCCCTTGAATACAAAAAAATGTGAGGATCATGGTTGAAATACCTTTAATCAAAGCTCCCATGGATCAGGGATAACCAGGTGTTCATTAACAACATTGATAACGATGCCAGTACTAGGGTTGAGTACCAGAGAGGAATAATTGTTTTAAGTTATCAGGAAAATGTTAGTAATGCTAATTTTATGGCTTCTGTTTCAGTTATCATAGATAATGAAAATTAGAGCAATAGGGAAATACAAAGTTGAAATAAAGAAGGTTTAATATATTCTTGTTCAAAAGAAAAAAAGAAAACTTCCAACAAACAACACTACACATGTTTCATTTAAACCTCACATAGATTAAACGGAAAGTAAGCAGACAATTCCCTTACTATTTCTATATGCATGCTGTGAAGAATGAAAGGAGTTGAAATACAGGGTGTCCCCAAAGTCACTGATGGGTTTTAATTTTTAATAACTTCCTTAACTGTATAAATAAATGCATGAAATTTTGATACAATATAAAAGATATGATGGAAATTAATATGCACAAGTCAAATTTTGCAACACCACTACATCATATATGAAAAATGACATTACTTAAATGGCAGTCATTTTTGGCTTCGCATGCCAGTGCTCTTTCCAAAACTTGCATCATAACACCTTCAAGAGTTTCAGACCCCACTTCTCTGATTTCTGCATTGATATTCTCCTTCAGTTGCATCAGGGTCACCAATATGTTGACATAAACCCTCTCTTTCAAGTATCCCCACGAAAAAAATCCAGGCTAGTCAAGTCTGAGGAATGTGAAGGCTATTCAGAGTAGACCTCACACATGGTTCCAGCAGGATGGGGCAACTTCTCATACCACAAGAGAAACAATGCAGTTGTTACAGCAGTGCTTTGGAGAGAGAATAATCTTCTGATACGGCAATATCAACTGGCCTTCACATTCCCCAGACTTGATTAGCCAGAGAGGGTTTACATCAACAAACCAGAGACCGTGATGCAACTGAAGAACATCAACTGAGAAATCAGAGAAGTGGGGTCTGAAACTCTTGAGGGTGTTATGGTGCAAGTTTTGGAAAGAGCACGGGCATACAAAGCTGAAAATGGCTGCCATTTAAGCGATGTCCTTTTTCATGTGTGATGTAGTGGTGTTGCAAAATTTGACTTGTGCATATTAATTCCCATTATGTCCTTTATATTGTATCAAAATTTCATGCATTTATTTGTAAAGTTAAAGAAATTAATAAAAATTGAAACCCATCAGTGACTTTTGGGACACCCTGTACTGCATCTTATGTTAACATGCACCTACATTCTGTAGTAATTCCTCATCACCACCTTCCTTGCTGCTTTCTTTGTTCAAACCTTTTGCAGTTTAATAGTAACTTAATAGCAACTCCTGACTCAGCATCTTACTTCCTAGAACATCACTTTACAGGCTTATACTCTGTTTATGATTTTTTTTTCTTTTGCACTGCTATGGAATAAAAATAACATATAGTTTTGTGAAATGAATACACATAAAATTATTCCTATTTTGTGTTCCAATGTTCATTTTAAGCTTGAATAACTTTGTTAAGCAGTAACTACTATTAGTTCTTCTCTGCCAATGAAACTCAGTTCTGCCTGATGAATTCAGCTTTATATCTTCTGCTTTCCCTGCCCACATTCTAAAACACCCTTCTCTAATGAATTGTGCTGGAACACAATACAAGTCATAAAATTACTTCTTTCTAATTACCGAGCTAAAACTATTAAATAGCTGTAAAAAAAATAGAAGCAAAGTTTAATAAAATTTTAATTGTCTTTGAAAAATGAAAAAAAAAAAAGATAAATAAATATAGTAATTATTAAAAAAATAATAATAAAACAGGCTAAAATTTCTGACTGAATGAGATGATTTCTATTTCTTGCCAGATCAAAGCAAATTTATGTTGTTAATTCATAGAAGCCCATTGTTTTATTATTAGATTGTTTGCAGAGTGCTTTCATAGTGTAAAAAATTGTTGGGTTTATTTTTCTCAATATAGTCTTAATTTTTTTTTTTTATTATAATAGAAAGGAAGAGATATTTATATCAGAAACAAGATAGCAAGGTGACAAAAATTTATAAGAAGGGGTGTTCATTCATTTTCAAAGGACTAATAAAAAGAAAATGGCTATTTATATGAAGAGTGTGACAGCAAGAAACAGTCAGTTGTCCCTTACTGAAAAAGTTAAATAGCAGGGAAAAAAAATTTGAAATGTAAGACATAAATAGAAATAATTAATATTTATCTGTAAAGAGAAATAACAAGAAGGAATGGTTGTTTATCCAACATGAGACAGCAAGCAGAAAATATATTTACATGAAAAGACAGCCAGCAAGATAAGATAGTTTCTTTTTTACATTACAGGAGAGTTTGAAAAAAATTTCTTGTGTTTTCTTTGAGATGAATGACAGCAGACACAACAGAGAGGATGATGATAAAAACAAAGTAAAGAAAACTCCATTTTTGCTTAACCCTTTCCTGACTTTTTTTTCTAATAAGTAGACTGCCAGTGTTTCAATTAGATTCTCAAAAGAATCAAGGTTTGGAGAGTTCAGTTAAATATCTGTAACTTTATATATTGGCATATATTGTCGGTCTTGACCAACTGGAATATCTAGTCACATTTATGTCATAATAAAATCAACCTACATTTTAATTTTATTACAAATGCTTTATAGCACGGGTCACCTCAGGTGGATTTGTTAAGAAGAAAATTATTTATCTAAACAAGCTCCTCTTTCTAACACAGAAACCTAATTTGGTGAAATTGTCCTTTTATGTTTAAGAATTTAATGACATGGCACTACTTCTTTAGAACTACCAATAACAACGTACAAGGGAATGTGAAGGGATATTTTGTATAGTTCATTGTGGAGCAATGAACAAAAATTTCAATAAAATCTGAAGATTAATTTGAACGAGTCAATAAAACCAAGCAAAAGCAAAAGTTACTGTTGCTGTTATTTAGACTCAAATCAGCTTTAATTGAATAACTCCATGATCAAAGACCTCTTTTATTTTTTTACCTCTTTCAGTCATTGGATTGTAACCATGCTGGAGTGCCACTTTGAAGGGTTTTAATTCAACAAATCGACCCTAGTACTTATTTTTTAAGTCTGGTACATGTTCTATTGGTTTCTATTGCTGCATTTCTAAGCTATCAGGATGCAAACAAATCAATACAAACACACACACACACGCACACACATATACATGACAGGTTTTCACAGTTTCCGTCTACCAAATTTATTCAAAGCCATGTAGTTGCAAAGTAAGCTTCATAATCATACATCCATGTCTACGCTTATCCATTTCTTTCCATTTACTTTGCAGTGTGCCTCCATTACTACATACTATCCTATATACCTTTCTGCTTTTAAGACTGTAGGGTGAAGTTTGACAGATGTCTGACTACTTTTTCTATCAAGTCTAGTGGTCACATGGAAGTGCCATTATTAAAGCTAATAGTGGAAAGATAATGTAAAATACCAGAGAAGAAATTAAACTAAAAAACCATGAAAAAAAGTGAAGAAATCTTTCTTTAAACAATTAATATTAATGGGGGTTTTGCCCTTTTTTCATTGTACATTGATTTCTTTATGCTGTCATTATTTAGCCAGGTCTCTGCCTCAATTTAAAACCCAACTGAACCAGGTCTATAAATCTGTAGCAGGTCTCTGTTTAACTGGAAACATGACAAAACACCAAGTGACACACAGAGCAAACAAGTATAGAAGTGAATGTGAAACCCAGTTGATATGTGTGTGTAAATGAACAAGATTTGGAGACAAGGAGGGAAGGAGTTTGATTAGCAGGTTCCATTTCAGGAACTTAGTGATCTGTACAGTCTTCACTGTGATCACAATCAAAATGCTGAATTCTAAACAGAACAGTCAACTTTAACACATTCACAACTTCTACATACATATTTTTGAATTTCTTTCTGGACACATATTCTTCCATTATGAACAACACTTTTCAATCTCCTTTGGTTTCATTAGGGATGGTCATATTTTGCCAATTAAACACACGCACTATATATCTGGTCTTCACTTCAGTTTTCATCATCATCATCATATAACGTTTGTTGTCCATATTGGCATGGATTGGACAGTTTGACCAGAGCTGGTAAGCTGAGGACTGTACCAGGCTCCAGCCTGATTTGACATGGTTTCCATGGCTGGATGCCCTTCCTAATGCCAACCACTCCAAGAGTGTAATGGGTGTTTTTACACGCCACCAGCATGGGTGCGAGGTGCATGACACCAGTATTTGCCATAACTATGATTACACTTGGCTTTTATTATTATTTTAGTTTCTATGTCGAAGTTCTTTTGTCACACATTGGTTTCTTTCCCTTGAAACAGTAGTGTTCCTTTGAAATTATTAACCATAAAACAGAAGCTAAAACTGAAGACTACATTTTGCATTCATCTAACATCACATTACATCATCATCATCATCATCATCATCATCATCATCGTTTAACGTCCGCTTTCCATGCTAGCATGGGTTGGACGACTTGACTGAGGACTGGTGAAACCGGATGGCAACACCAGGCTCCAATCTAAATTTGGCAGAGTTTCTACAGCTGGATGCCCTTCCTAACGCCAACCATTCAGAGAGTGTAGTATACATAACTGTTAAAACTCTTTTAGAGATACTTGCTCTATCGAAGGTACTCTTTACTCTCTTTTACTCTTTTACTTGTTTCAGTCATTTGACTGTGACCATGCTGGAGCACCGCCTTTAGTCGAGCAAATCGACCCCAGGACTTATTCTTTGGAAGCCTAGTACTTATTCTATTGGTCTCTTTTTGCCAAACTGCTAAGTTACGGGGATGTAAACACACCACCATCGGTTGTCAAGCGATGTTGGGGGAACAAACACAGACACACAAACATATACACACACATATACACATATATACATATATATGACAGGCTTCTTTCAGTTTCCGTCTACCAAATCCACTCACAAGGCTTTGGTCAGCCCGAGGCTATAGTAGAAGACACTTGCCCAAGGTGCCACGCAGTGGGAATGAACCCAGAACCATGTGGTTGGTAAGCAAGCTACTTACCACACAGCCACTCCTGCGCCTATGTGCAAAACAAATAATCTTGCTGTGAAATGAAAAATCTCAGAGGATATACAGCAAGTTGTACATAGAACAAACAAACGTCGAAAGGAGCCTCTACATCAGTGATTTCCAAAGTCGGCATTACTGGCTCCCTACTGCCTCCCTAAGAGCAGTGGAAAGGTCTGAGGGTGGGATGGGGTTGGGGGCATTGAAGAAAAGTGGGGTGATAATGGGGTTGCCAAAAGGGGGTGGTAGATGTAAAAACAACAAAATAATGGGTTAATTAGGTTAGGTTTTATTTGTGAAATACAGTTGTTCTGAATTTGCTGCAGGAAGTGGTCTATGTCTGTGGGGGTGAGTTGGGGTGAGGGGCGCTAGGAATATGGCCTGGGTATTAAAGGGACAGCAGCCCAAAAAAGTTTTGGATCCACTGTTGTACATGATCATTAGACCAACTTGAAACAGCTTCTTGAAGTAGAGATGAGGTGGAAGAAAAACTGGGTGTAAGAGGAATCAGTTGTAGTATGCAAGAGAGATAGCTAGTTCATATAGATCTGTAATATATATGGATGATGACAGATGGGTGAAGAAGTGCCAAGTGATTCATGAGGAAAGAAGTCACTCCGAATTCTGGCCCACAGATAAAAAGTCTCCTTACATTGCCTTTCTACTGTAGTGACTAAGCTGTTTAGCAAGTCTCCTATAGTGACTAAGCTGTTTAGCAAGTCTCCTGCCATCTCAAACTCTCCTAATTCATTCATTTCTTCTCCTCTTATTACTACCTTTGCCTTAGCGAAGGTGGAGGTATTGTTTTCAGTCGTGTTCCTTTGTTTGTTTGTCTGTGGACAAGATATCTCAAGAACTGCTGGATGGATGCGGATGAAACTTTCAGGGATATTTGACCTCGTGATTGGCATGAACTGATTAGATTTTGGGATTGATCCAGTACTGGACAAGGATTCTGGATTATTTTTCTGTTTTTTTTTCTTAATTTTTGAGAGCAGTTGGATTCATTTTTAGTATTCTCGTTTGTGAGAGCAGTTGAGTTTATTTTAAATATTCTCATTTTAAAAATCACCTCTGGCTAATCGTTGAGAGGACATTGGTGTTGTCTTGGTGGAGGTTTGTGCTCTCTGAGTGCTCTTGTTCATATTGTATCTGTTTCACAGGCTTAATATAAACCACTACATCCAGTTCTTCCATCTCAAAATGTCAGCCCTCTGGAATTACTTGTTTCAGTCATTAGACTGCAGCCATACTGGGGCACCACTTTGAAGAATTTTTAGTCAAATGAATCAACTTTAGTACTTATTGTTTCTAAGTTTGATACTTATTCTATCAGCCACTTTTGCCAAACTGCTAAGTTATGAGGATGCACACACCAACACTGATTTATTAAGCAGTAGCGGAGAACAAACACAGACAGAAAAACATACATATATGATGGACTTCTTTCAGTTTCCATCTACCAAATCCACTCACGCGGCTTGAAACTATAGCTGAAGACACTTACCCAAAGTGCCATGCAGTGGGACTGAACCCGGAATTGTGTGGTTGGGAAGCAAACCTTTTACCTTACAGCCATGCCAATGCCTAAAAAATAGAGCCATTCCCATGCTGGAAATTGAACCCAGGTTGCCTGGGTGAAAGGAATCTTAACCACTAGCTTATGTTCTTTTCCTGCAGCCATCAACTTTCAACTAGGAATAATAATCTTGTTAATCTCACCAGTCTTACAAGACTTGCAAAGGCATGGATATGACCCCTTGCTCCAGATCAAATCAGTAATGTTTTTTTTTTTTTTTCGTTTTTTAATCTAAATAAACTCGAAATTTCTATTATGTTACTAATCCATCAATTTTGGGTTTAGACAGAGATTAAATGTTGAACAATTAGATAATGAACTTCTCATTAATTATCATATTAATCAATTCCCATTCCCTTGATAGTTAAATTATAACTATACTGAAACATGTAGAGTTAAAAGCTTTGCCCAAGGTTACAATATAGGATCACTTATTAATTATACTACTGAGACTCAATACATTTATTTCTAACTATTCCATTAATCAACTACCATTAACTATTTTATATTTTCTGCTATAGACTATTTTTGTATTTTCCTGTATTTTACATTCTTTCTTTTGTGACAGAATGTGTATTTGAAAGCTTCCTCAGATTTGGATATTGGAATATTGTGGGAGTAAATGTTTTTATAGCTGAATAGTTTCACTGGTTCAAAACACTCAACAGTGATGAGCCAGTGAGGAAGCCTCCACTGGGTTATTTCACCTGTTAGATACAGCAGTCAAATATCCCTCATATTACCAGAATAAGTCCAGGACTTTATCAGTCTCTTCTGCTGAACTGTTGTCAAGTTGTGTGTAGGGAGACAAACAAAAAGACACACACACACACACACACACACACACACACACACACACGTACACACGTACACATACACACATACAAAAACATATACCATCTTACATAAGAAAGAACCTATTTGATGATGAAGTTCTTGACACATTGTCTTGACAAGAGAAACATGTATGGTTACATTTGGAATGCATTTATCATAAATCTACATGATGAAGGATGACCTGAAGCTAAACAGAAACATCTATACATAGCCCCTACTTTCAGTGAACCAAACTAAAGCATGTATCAAAAGTGTCTTCACTAGAATCCTAAATTACTGTATCAAGGTTTCAAATCATGAACATGCTGGCATCTAAAATGCATATTCAGGCATCCAAGTTGTTCTCAGAAATATGATTTGTAGAATGCATGGAATTTGAAATTTGAAATCTGAAATCGAAATTGAACCGAATCCGACGACTGGCACCCATGCCAACCTTTCCTTCATTGAACACTAAACTCTGCTTGTGAAGACCTGTTGGGGAAAGTGAAATCATAATTGAACCATACTTGATGACTGGCACTGTGCCAGTGGAGCACTAACAGCACTGTCGAGCGTGTTCATTGCCAGAGCAGCTGTCTGGCTTCCATACTAGTGGCCCGTAAATAGCACCATTAGAGCGTAATAGCTACCAGTGTTGCCTTCTAGCACTTGTGCTGGTGGCACGTTAGAAAACCATTCAAGCGGGGTCGTTGCCAGTGCCACTGGACTGGTTCCCATGCTGGTTGCATGTAAAAAGCACCATTCAAGCATGGTCGTTGCCAGTGCTACCTGACTGACCTTTGTGCCGGTGGTACGTATAAGCACCCACTACACTCTCGGAGTGGTTGGCGTTAGGAAGGGCATCTAGCTGTAGAAACTCTCCCAGATCAGATTGGAGCCTGGTGCAGCCTTCTGGCTTGCCAGTCCAGTCCTCAGTGAAATCGTCCAACCCATGCTAGCATGGAAAGCGGACATTAAATGATAATGATGATGATGGCTGTGTGGTTAAGAAGCTTGTTTTGCAATCACATGATTTGGGGTTCAGTCCTACTACATGGCACCCTCAGATAAATATCCTCTGCTATAGCCCCAGGATAACCAACGTCGTATGAATGGATTTAGAGGGGGGGAAACACTGTGGAAGTCTGTCATACATAATGTGTGTGTGTGTGTGTGTACATGTGTGTGTATCTTTGTGTTTGTTCCTCTACACACAGCTTGATGACTGGTGTTGCTTTGTTTACATCCATATAACTTAACAAAAGACACTGATAAAGTACCAGACTTATTCCAGTACTGGTGTCGGTTTGTTTGACTAAATCCTTCAAGGTGATGCCCCAACATGGCTACAGATAAATGACTGAACCAAGTAAAAGATAAAAGATATTCCTAAGCATGTAGATAGATGAATACAGAAAACAGGAGAAAGGAATTGGGAGGTCACAACTTATGTACTACATACATGTGATTAGAATGTCACAGGAAAGAATTGCAGGACAGATTTTTCAAGCCAAGCCAAGTGCCAGGAGACCTAGGGGTACACCAAGAACAAAATGAACAGATAATATCCATAGTCTCAGTTGCTCATGTTTGGCAATCCAGCTCGAAAATCAAATGACAGCTGTTTCTGATAGGACCCTACGGAGGAACTGCCAGAGGACTCTACTCAGGAATAGTGGGCAAAGAAGATCATCATCGTTTAACTTCCGCTTTCCATGCTAGCATGGGTTGGATGATTTGACTGAGGACTGGTGAACCAGATGGCTACACCAGGCTCCACCAAATGTTAGTATAATACAAGACTGTATTACACTTAAGGGGAACTTCTTAACCATGCCTATACCCTAATTTCATTTAGAAAATAAATTCAGTAGTTGGAGAAGAATCTAAAATGGTGGTGGTGGTGGTAGTAGTAGTAGTAGTAGTAGTAGTAGTAGTAGTAGTAGTAGTAGTAGTAAAACAAAAATTTTGAGAAAAATACACCAACAATGAGTTGAGCTAATGAGGGAATGTTTCTGTGGTCAGTCGACCAGCAAGAAATAGCAGCTAAAATCTTCCTGAGATCATGCCCAACTGTCTTTAAACTTGTATTAAAAAAAAGCACACTGAATGACGTAGTCCAAAATAGAATATGTAGTATGAAAAGAAAGAAGATGAAGTGGTCATGGCTGGAATGCCTTTGATCATAAGTCTACTTGATGAAAGTTGACCCAGATCTAAACAGCTATAACAGCACAATAAGAGTAACTTGCCTCAATGTTGTTACAAAGTCAATTAACTGAAGTTTATTAAGTCTCTCTCTCTCGAGAGAGCTATTATTTCTGAACAATACTCATTTGGCTGTCCCTCAATAATGTTTCCCTTTGTCAAGATACCTAAGTAATGTCACCCTGTCCAGCTAAGATAATTTGCAGCTATTAACCTAGTCAAAATTATTCAACTTTATAGACATCAAATCATTGTAGCGTGGAAACTTAGAAAAATCACTTCAAAATATTTTAGAATGAGATTCTAATTTAATGAGAGTTTGTAAAATTACATTATTCTATTACAAAATTACTTTTAATTATATCATATCATTAAGCCATTACAGTGGCTAATTATTGCTTTCATATTAATTCTATGCCTCATTTTATCATATCACTGGTATTCTGTTTTCATATCAATTATTACCTTCATATGATACTACTTTATGACTGACCCTACATGTAGTATACCATACTTTCTATATTATTTGTTTACTGTACATATCAGACAATGAGGAAACTGCTACATGGTAATTCAAGCTGCTACAAATAACAACCAAACCTCTTATTTCATATGCTTTCATCATCATCATCGTCGTTGTTTAACATTTGTTTGATGATGATAGTGATGATGGGGGTGGGGTGGTGCTGCTGCTGCTGTTGTTGGTAGCATATATTTTGAGGGAGATTTGGTTGCTACTCATAGCAGTGTTGAATTGTCATGTTTAGAGGTTCCCTAGAAGGAGACAGTGTATGATGACCTTGATACACAATATCAGGATGAAAGATGGGACAGATGCACCAGGAATGATTTAGATCAAAGCTCTGCACAAACAAGGCTTACCTGGAACTAAACAACAATAAGTATAATAAGCCTCATTCATGGTCAGATAGTTAAGAAATGAATTTCTCAATCATGAGAGCCTGTGTTCAATCCTGCTGTGTGGTATCTTGATCAAGTAATTTCTATCTAAGCCTCAAGTTGACCCAAACCTCAATGAGTACAAGTGATCAGAGAGAAACTACTGAATGGATTGCAAGTTAGCCTTGTTACACGTTTATATGGATTTTGGCTGAGGATCACATTAAGGATACAAGTGCTTATAGAATACTCAACCATTTACACTATAATTTAATGAGTCAGTATTTTTGTTGATTGAATAACACAAACATCCTGGCAGAAACGTTAGCACGCCGGGCGAAATGCTTAGCAGTGTATCGTCTGCCGTTACATTCTGAGTTCAGATTCCGCCGAGGTCCACTTTGCCTCTCATCCTTTCGGGGTCGATAAATTTAGTACCAGTTACGCACTGGGGTCGATATAATCGACTTTGTCTGTCCTTGTTTGTCCCCTCTATGTTTAGCCCCTTGTGGGCAATAAAGAAATAACAAACATCCTGGACTACATCCACAAAAAGACTAATTGACTGACATGCCTTAAATCACTAACAGGCACACTCTTAATTCTTGTCCATGTGTGTTCTATCTCTTCTCACTCTTTTTCATTATTACTATAAATCACTAGTCTCAAACCTCCTCTACTCAGGCACCCTTGATTTTCTTATCTCTTCACCTCTTGTCACCTTTGCTGCATCCAACTACTCACCCATCCAATACTACACTAAGCACTTTAAACCAAGTTCTTCTTCTCCAGAATATCAACCCACTGGAATTTTCTCCCTGCTCACGTCTTTTCTGCAGGTGTTAACTTGCAAAATTTTAAATGGAACATTAACGGCATCAAGTTTGGGGTCATCGACAGCCTTGATCTACTCTCAAACTTGGAACAGGCAAAATGAGCCACTCCTCTCCTGATTGGAGGTGGCTGTTTTGCAGACATAATGAATACACAGTGCCAAGATAGACTTGAGTTCTATTTTCACTCATTAGATTTTCACTCAGTGTATTAAACAACGAGGATATAGTAGAAGACATTCACCTGAGATACTACCCATTGGGGCTAAACCCAGAGCCATATGGTTATGAAGCAACCTTTCTAACTATACAGCCCCTATACTGCTATTTTATTTTTAATTCTTTTTTTAAGAGCTAACAACTCAGTGAGACAGCTAGTATAGTTCTTTAATAGGGACTGAGGGCTCAAGTGTAGCCATTAGAACTTCTCTCTAATATGGATATGAAAATAAAGATGTAATGCAGTATATCAAAATTTACCAATGTAGTTGTACAGTTGAAGAATAATATTTACAAATAAATAATGTCTTTCGTTTCATTCTATAAATAAGAGTGGTAACATTTTGATGTGAAGTGAAAAATAGAAAGATAAGAGCTCCCAAGACAGAAAAGGTAGCAAATATATAATCAAGGAAGATAGTTTCACAGATGCTGTCTACAAAGATTGCATGTTCAATATAACCTATGCAGACTTTTACACCATCTAAAGAATCAAATGTTTCACACACACACACACACACACACACACGCACGCACGCACGCACGCACATATATAGTTCAAATTTACAGAAAACAAAAGACAGGTGAGGGAACAACAATGTATGTATATATCTATCTGTGTATATACAGGGTGCGATGGGTAAATTGTTGCCATTTTATGGCTTTAATTTCGCACGTGCACATTGTTTGTTTTTGATTTTATCAACTACACTGTATAGTAGAGTCAGTTGGGCACTGTCTGTGAGAAAAACAGCACTATGACGCAATTCACTCTGCCAGAAATTTGGAAACAAAAAGCTGTACTGCTTGGCATTCACATCCGAAGCTTCAATATGAACATTTCAGAGTGTTTGGTGCCAATCTGAGGGCAGTGCATGTACCGAGAGTGATAAAAATCAAACATTCACTCAACATCATGGTATTTGGAGTGATCACTTGTGATGATGATGTTATGCCTCCATTCATCTTCGCACATGGCCTCAAACTCAACACAGAGGCTTACATCAAGTACCTGGAGGAGGTAGTGCTGCCCTGGGTCAAGAGGGTGGCTACTGGAGGACCCTATGTCTGGCAATGGGACTCTGCCCCATGCCACACAAGCAGGAGAACCCAGTCACGGCTGTCAAACAATTTCTGTAACCACATCACCCGTAACATCTTGCCACCTAACTCTCCAGACTGCAACCCCTTGATTATTATGTGTGGGCCACAGTTGAACTAGAGACCAACAAAACTCCTTGTAACACCAAAGATGAACTGAAGGCAAGCATTATAGCAGCATTCACCAACTTAAACAAGGAGACCGTCCACAAGAGCTGCAGGAGATTCTGAAGTCATCTGGAGGGTGTGGTTGAAGCCAATGACGATTTTATTGAATAAATTTACTCTTTAGTATTTCAAGATATGTTTATGTAAATTTGGTAAATATATCTGTTAAAATGAGATGTCAGTGTTATTTTCATTTTTGCACAATTTAGATGACAGTTTATTCACCGCACCCTGTTGTGTATATATTTTGGTTCTCTATAACCTTTGAACCATACAGTTTTCAAAATAACTGTGGAATTTATATATAATATCAATATATAATATCGATAAAAAAAAAATTGTTCTTTTTTTTTTAAACAGATAATAGATATTTCTCAATTTGTCATTTTGTAATAGATCTTCAAATGGTGAACACCCCACTGATAAGCTCTTGACTATGAGGATTGTCTCCAATCATAGAAAATATTCCATAGTTATTTTATTTTATTTATTTATTCTTTGCATGCTGGTATCATTGATATTCTCACATAAAAAGAAAACAAAATATCATAACAGTAAAAAAAAAAGTCTTCAATTACCAACACTAACAGCAAATGGAAAATAGTTTTTTTCCAGTAGCTTCTGCTAAATAGTTGAATATTTCCCTGAAACTTTGTCAACTGACACATTAGTTCAGCAACAAGGCAGAAACTACTTTTGTTTCAATGTTAATGCAATGCAATTTCAACATCATTTTTTCTTTTCCATTTTAGTTTTTAAAAAAATATTTGAAACGAACAATTTTTACAGAATCTTTCAGTTGAAAGAATCAAATGTCATTTTATATCCACCATTAAATATACTGGAGTGTGTTTTCAACTGTAAATATGCAGTATGTTAATTTTAAAAATTGGAAATTACCCGTGCAAATAATTAAGGGTAGGAAAATGTTTTATAACTTGAGAAAAATATATAATTTGATGAAATGCTTTACAAGTGTTCATTTTTTTCTTTTTTTTTTCAGCTTTTCCTTCTACAAGAGCAAGAAAATTGAAATGTTCTTGACAAATGTGATATTAATAAAAGTCCAAAAATGAAAGATCATTTACAAATTGCCACCCACTGAGAAGCTCCTATTTACAACCACTGAACATAAATGATGTATCATTTCTACAGAAAAGCAGTTCCTGAAAGATATGTTAGATGTGTATAAAAATGAATTTTCATTGCTTCCAAATTTCTTTAGAATTTTTGGATTTTTCCTACTTTCTTATTCTCCTCACCCCTTCACCCCATCTCTCTCTCTCTCTCTCTCTCTCTCTCTCTCTCTCTTTCTTTCTCTCTCTCTCTTTCGTTCTACTGTCACAGGTTCATTTTCTCTCTAATGTTATGTTGCTATGGAACAAAAGAGGAAAAGGTAGAGATAAAGATTATTGATTGACTTATTTCATCAAAGAAAAACCAAATGAAACTATAACCAAAAATCAGTGAACTGATTAGTATAGTAACATGATGGAAGAGCTAAAGCAAGGATGGAAGAATGTTGCCAAGAAATTTTATTGATTATCTCTTAATTTCTTTATCAAATTTTTTTTTTTCAGATAACTTTGTCAATATTTTGTGATTTCTGTTTCAGTAGAGTTTTTGCTTTCATTTATCAAGTTCCAAAACTGAGTCAAAATGTTAGAGTAGCAAAATTAGAGAATAGCTAAAAGATAACTAAAATCTGAAATATTTTAGTAGTATTATAACACATTCTTAAAGGATGCAAAACAAAATTTGAGATCATGTAAAGTATTCTTTCGATAATTTGAAATATTCAGCAAGGTGGGAGGGGGATACTCTATGATCATCTGAAATATTTCTTTAATAATCCTAACCTCTTAGAATACCAAAAGATGTTTTGAAAGGAAAGAAAATATTCCATTAAGATATGCGAAATGTGATACATATGAAATATCCTAAAAGAGGTATACTATTTTGAGAATGCGTAACGTTCGACAATGTGAAATGTGTATATGTACAATTTTTACTTTATGAAATGTGTGTGTTATTTCAGCAATGTGAAATATGTCAAAGAAAAATGTGTGTGTGTGTGTATGTGTGTGTGTGCACTTGATGGCAACAATGGGAAATGTCTATACACATGTGTTATTTCTGCATATGCACAATGAGCATTATTTATGCAGTATGTACAACTGTGTTATTTATACAATGTGACCATGTCTGTAATTGTACAGTGTGTATGTGTTTGTTATCTTTACAATGTGAAAAGAATGTGTGAGCTTATTATTACTACAATGTAAAATATGTGTTCTGCTTCCACAATAAAATATACATGTAAAATATGTTTACTTCTACAATGCAAAATATGTGTGTGCTATGCATATGTGTGTGCTATGCATATGTGTGTCATGAGTCAATATGGATGTAGCCTGAAGACCTATACATATTTGTCCCCTTTGGTGAATGGGGAGGGAGAATATTTTATATGCACTGCTGGTATGTTCAATTCTTCATAATACATATAATATTATATCTTTTTTTTATACATTATTATATGTAATTACCAATATCTTTTACCACATTTTTTTAAGGAACAGCAGCACTATGTGATCACTCAATCTACTAGAAATAGCAATCAAATCTCCCTCAAAATACACCCTATCATTTTGAAAATTGAAAGGACACATGGGATAATGAAGTACCATTTACCTGGTTGATCAAGGCTCGTTGATTATACCTGAAATGCCTTTGATCATTACATCAGTTCAATCAGAGGAGATTTAGGATTAAGCAAAATTGGCAATTTCCTTTATTTCTTTAATTTTCTTAATATTATTTTATCTTTTTATTTCATTTCATTTTATTTTATATTTTTCTCAAATATAAAATAAAATGAAAATATAAATATATATAAAAATATAAATAACATGGGTATTCCTTTTTTTTTCTTTCTAAAGTGTAAACCACCAATTACATTTTTTGGGGTTTTTCATGTAACCACCTACTAGTCATTCCTTCAAAGTTTTCAAAATATACTTCTAGGTTTAGCTTGGCACTAGAGTCACATAAACAGCACTGGTGCTGGTGCCATGAAAAAAGCATTGGTGCCGGTGTCACATAAAAAGCACTGGTAATGGTGTCATGAAAAAAGCATTGGTGCTGGTGCCAGTTAAAAAGCACTGGTAATGGTGCCATGAAAAAAGCATTGGTGCTGGTGCCACATAAAAAGCACTGGTGACGGTGCCACATAAGCAACACTGATGTTGGTGTCACATAAAAAGCACTGGTAATGGTGCCATGAAAAAAGCACTGGTGATGGTGCCACATAAAAACCACCAGAGCTGGTGTCACATAAAAAGTACCAGAACTGGTGCTACATAAAAAGCTCCCAGTACGCACTGTAAAGTGGTTGGCATTAGAAATGGCATTCAGCTGTAGAAACCAAGACAAAACAGATGTTAAATGATGATGATGATGATGATGATGATGATGATGATGATGATGATGATGATGTTTTGCATATAATCTAACATCTGAAATATAAAAAATTTCACCATTTTGTGGATAGATCCTTGTCACTTTTGCATAACAGCCAAATGCTTACTGCATCAAAGACTTTTTCCTTGTTTCCAAGAATAACAGAGACGATTGAATGAGATAACAGTAGCTCACATATGATAGCCTTTACATGGTTCTTCCATTAAATTTTGGCTAATATTTTCATTTTAATTTTCAAATCTGTTTCTGGCCTGGCGTATTGGTATATAGAGAAATAATCCTTTTGCATGATTTCTTTGGGGCTGGTAAGTTCTTAGACACTAGGTGAAATGTTTGCAATATGGCTGCTGAAGTATAACTGATGTTGACAGAAAACACAGTGCTGCAGCTGGGCAATACTGACTCTGAAACTGTTTGTGGAAAATTCTCAATAAATGGGAATATTTGAATTTTTTGTTTTGGGCCTTATGGAGGCAATGACAGGTGACCGAGATCTTTGACGATATGCTGTGCTTGAAAAGACTTATCACAGTCATAGTTGATGCCAGTGCCATGTAACTGGCACTCATACTGGCAGCATGTAAAAAGCACCTTTTGAACGTTAGGCTTCACAGATGCAGTGGCTGAGACCTTTGACAACATACCTTGATTAACAAGACCTGTCAAGCCAAGTGAGATTATAGTCATGGCCAGTGCCAGTGTTTCGTAACTGGCACCCATGCTGATGGCACGTAATAAGTATCCACTATACTCTTTGAGTGGTTGGTATTAGGAAGGGCATTTATCTGTAGAAACTATGCCAAATCAGATTGGAACCTGGTGCAGCTCCCTAGCTTACCAGTCTTCATTCAAACTGCCCAACCCATGCCAGCATGGAAAACAGACATTAAATGATGATGAGGATGATGATAACTGATCAGTCATAACTGTGGGTGAGTGCACATAGCATGCTGGATGAAATGTTTAGCAGTATTTTACCTGCTGCTACATTCTGAGTTCAAATTCCGCTGAGGTCGACTTTGCTTTTTATCCTTTTGGGTCAATAAATCAAGTACCAGTGAAACAGTGGGGTCAATGTAATCAACTAGTCCTCTCCCATCAAATTTCAGGCCTTATGCCTTTAATAGAAAGGGTTATTATTATTATTAATACAATTATTATTATTATTATTATTATTATTTAGCACAAAAGGCAGCATGCTGGCAGAATCATTAGCATGCCAGGCGAAATGCCTAGTGGCATTTTGTCTGTCTTTATGTTCTGAGTTCAAATTCCACTAAGGTTGACTTTGCCTTTCATCCTTTCGCTCTTCATCGAACTCAACTGGATGGCCAGAACGAGGTGCATCTTTGAGGTCAAAATTTCCATTTTTAAACTTGGCATACCAATCATGAGCGGTTCTTTCAGGTATGGAACCCTCTCCATACACAGCACAAATTCCAAAATTTTTTTAAAACAGCAGGAATTTAGTTGCCAATCCAATATTTTATTATATAATTCTTCCCTTGCATATCTAAGTATTGTTCTTTCCTTTTATTTAAATTTATATACTATTTTACATACATTTATATTTTTCTTTACTTTTATATTATAATTTCTTACTTTACCATTATCTGTATGTTATGTTATTTTTTATTTTATTTTATTTTATCTTTACTTACATCTATAATTCACTAGCTAAATACATACGCATAATATATATGTTCTAACTTCTTAAACTTATTAGTAATTTGTCTGCATCCTCTCATGGAATATGTTCACCTTTGCAGTATAAGCTCATAAAGCCCTGATAGTTGAAAATGATAACTAATTCTTAGTATATGACTCTACTCAAATGCTTATAATTACTAATCACTTAGGGGCATGAATGGAAACATATGTAGGTTTTTGACATCTGCCATTTCTTTTAGAGCTTTATAATTTCAAATTTATTTGTATTGTTTTTATAAAATAAAACTTTCAACCTCATTATATCTTACAAATAGATTATTTAAACATACATAATTCTCCATTTTCTTCATTTCATTTTTATTAACATGTATTACTATAATAATCCCTAACATATTGCTGAGACTTTCTCCTTATATGATAGTGATTATTTAATCCTTAATGAGGACATGACAATTGACTGACTATATATATATATATATATATATATTTATATATATAATCTAATTGACTGACTATATATATCATCATCATCATCATCGTTTAACGTCCGCTTTCCATGCTAGCATGGGTTGGACGATTTGACTGAGGACTGGTGAAACCGGATGGCAACACCAGGCTCCAATCTAATTTGGCAGAGTTTCTACAGCTGGATGCCCTTCCTAACGCCAACCACTCAGAAAGTGTAGTGGGTGCTTTTACGTGTCATTCAAGTAAATGAATAATAAAATTAACAATAACAGACAACAAAAGGAGTGCACAAGGAGTGTATTAGTTTGATGCTCTCAGTAAAAGGCGAGAGTTTTTGATGTTTCAAGCATAGCTCTTCATCGGAAAGGAGAATGAGAAAAATCCAAAGAAGGAAAAGAAATCGCCAACAGTTCATGTGTAGTTACATTGCTGAAATAGGTTGGTTGAGAGAAAAAGAGAAAACAAGAAAAAGCTTGAGAGTGAAAGAGAAATGGAAAGAGAAAAAAATTAATTTAGTGATGATATTGTATTGCATACTTTCTTTTAATGAAATATAAATTCAGGATCGTAAATGCAAAGATCAAAAAACTGTCATCAAATTTCTATGTCTGAAATAGAATTGTTAGTTAATAAAAGAAAACCAAAACTCTACAAATAAACACTATAAAACGAAATTGAAACTCATTTAAATTAGTTGTTATTTCCATCAACTAATCTCTTACTTTTGACAATCCTTTGATTTGCTTTAATATAACATAAATCTTTCTAAAATATATGTAACCAAATTTATATTTACAATGAAGAAAAAGAATGTTTTCATCTTTTAACAATTTGATCTAAAAAATATATTCCTTATTTCTTATTTATATAGTTTTCCTTGATGATGCTAAATCATTCTAGATCTTTCTATTCACTTTTGCAAAAAGATATTCAAAGTAATAAAGTTAAAAGTGATTGAAAAATTCTTCTTTTGAAAACTGATACATATGAATGATCAAAATTGTAAAGAGTCTTTCTCCTTGTGTCTACTTTGATAAGGTAGCACACAGCCACACAACAAACTTCTTAGTGGTATTGGGTGGGTTTTGTTGGAAAGTACTTCAATTGGCTAGCTTCCTATTACAGCTGCTCTAAACAAAGTCAACTTTAGCTAGTAGCAATATTTAACATTACATTTATCACTCTATATTACTTTTATCTCTCTATATACACCAAGCATTTATTTTTATGCTAGCTTCCCATAAATCAATTTCCTTAACACCTGTTATTAGTACACACACACACATTTTTTCTTCACTTTGTAAATACTGCTTAAAGAGCTTTGTCACATTCAAGAATGCATTAGTCTTTGTCACAGCTGGTAGTGTTAGAGAATCTATGTCATGTTCAATGACCACAGATCTTCATATAATGTTTGTCACAACTGTTGCAGAAATCATGTGCTGTTTAATGGTAATGTCAAACTTGCTCAGTTCCCATCACTCATCAAACAAGGAAACAAGAAAATGTCCAACAGCTTCACTAACTCTGTGTGTTGTAATACCTCAAAGATGCAATGCAACTCAGGAACTGATTGCAAAATCCCTAACAATTTCACCTCTATTTGTTTGTATAAGTAGTGAAATAAAAAGCTTCAAAATTACTTGTATTTGAAACATCATCATCAATGTTTTAATGTCTATTTCTTTCTTTGCTTGTATGGTTTAGAAAAAATTAAATGGGAGCAGAGTTTTCCATGGTCAACCACCAACCACTACTTCAAGTAAGGAAAAACTCTCCCTACCCCTCAAACAACAAACAACCTAGACATGTTTATGTGGAGAACTGGAAATAATTGACACCAGAGGAACTATTCTTTTTATTTATAAGTACCATACAACAAGTCTGTGAGGATGAAGTGAACCAGAAGTAAAGAATCAGTGATATCAACAGCTGAGGGGCCCTGCAGAAAGATCAGGAGTGAGGGAGGTCACATGGGCAGAAGTTGGACCAGTGTGGGCCCCTTTGCTTCAGGACAGTCACAGTGGATGGATGCATGTGGACATAAAAGCTAGAGGGATTTTGCTGTTAGGTTCTAACGGAGGTTAGGTAGGTAGGGCACCTTTTGGATGTAACCTAGCTGGAAAGACGATGCTGCAAGAGAACCTGAGAGGTAGGTGAATCATATTCGTTTCTCATACTACAATGTCAGAACATGCCAAGAAACCTGGTTGTGCTTTTGTGGTGGGCCATTCTTTACAATCAATGAGTAAACATGTATAGACAAGGAAATATGAACTCATTTACACACACACACACACACACACACACACACACACACACACACACACACACACACACACACACACACACACACACACACACACTAACACACACACACATACTAACACACACACACTAACACACACACACTAACACACACACACTAACACACACACACTAACACACACACATTAACACACACTATCACACACACATACTCACACGCACTAACACACACACACACACACACGCACGCACTAACACACACACACGTGAGCACATGATAGGCTCCTTTCAGTTTCCATCTATCAAAATCCACTTATAAGATTATGCCCAGCTTGAGACTATGATAGAAGACACTTGCCTAAGGTGCTACACAGTGGAACTAAACTTAAAACTATGTGATTGAGATGCAAACTTCTTAATCACCTCATAGCCACACCTGTGCCTAATTGAAACATTTTTTTCAATTCTCTTCAGCATAATGGAAGGACATTTATTGAAAGTTAAGTCTGTATAAGTTAGATGCCACTCTGAACATGTGTGTGTGCATTTGTGTGTAAACCTTTCTGATGTCACATGGACAGATACAGCAACATCATTGCTCAGTGAAAACTGTGCAGGAATGAAAGCCTCCACTCAAGCTACAGATCAAAGAGATCGATACTTTTGAGTGTATGAGAATATCCAAGCAAATCTTATATGAGAGAAGTACATTATGCCAGTGAAGCACATAGCCTGGTGGTCAGAGTATTTAGCTTGTGATCATAAAGTCATGGGTTCAAATTCTGGACTGAGCACTGAGTTGTATTCTTGAGCAAAGCACTTCATTTCACATTGCTTAAATCTACTCAGCAGTAAATAAATATCAGCTCTCTCCAGCTGTTACATCTTGGATATACCACTGGTGTCAGTGGCGAGTAGTGGTGGGAGGAAGGAGTCTGTATATGTCTACTTACAACTACATAAGCAACTAAAGCAATTAGTGAAACTATGGTACCCATACTTACTCACCAGTGACAGCTGGTTGTATTTATTGTATTGTACTGTTTGACGTACAGCTTCTTGCTCCACTTTACAAACAAACTGAAGGTGAACCAGGACATGCAAATGAGCATCATGTTAACAATGATTTTTGAGGAATATGCTTCAATAAAGTTGTTATTTGAAGAAGAGAAAACAGACTTTAAAGTATGGCTAGGAAGTTATTGCTATTTATCTCCAGATGAACGTCAATCAAGCAAACTTGTAATCAAAGACATTCCACTCTTGACCAATACTTCTTTCTTAGAGGCATGTCTATGCATATCTTAATCAATGCGTTCTTTTGTTATCTGTATGAGAGAGTAATTTGCAGGAGATAAGGATTTGACAGCTATTTCTGGCAGGTAAATGATTAACTAAAGGTGTGTTCACTAGGCAGGTTAGCATGTAGATTAACATTTTTAATATCAAATGGATTCAACTTGTGTATATGCTTCCTGTATCTTTCTCACAAAATGCAGACCTGGACTAGCTGACATTAGACATGTGCTAGAATAGATATAACTGCAGTAGGAAGTTATTTCAAGAGGATAATTTCTTGCTTGATTAAATAAACTTCAAAATGCATCTATTTACAGAAACAACATATATTGATGTGCTAATGTATGTTGTTTCTGTGTATAGATTCTGTGTATATGACGATAAAATGTCAGAAACAATATTTGCAACAGCTGGGCTAATATACCTGTTGCCTGATTTAACATTTCCACCTGTCCCATGGGTGATTTCAACAGAATCCATTCTGTTACAAACATCTGAGTCAAGTCTCAAGTTTGGGAATAATTTATCTTCTTCCTCTCACCAATCTCAGTGGCAGTGAAATGTTGTGAGCACTGCTCTAGTGCCTTTGACTAAGCTATAAAAGAAGATTGAAAAAATAGATAGCAGGTATGGCTGTGTGGTTGAGAAACTTGCTTCTCGACCATGTGGTCTTGTTTCATTTCGCAGGGCAGCACTTTGAGCAAGTGTCTTCTACTATAGCCCTGAGCTGTCCAAAGCCTTGTGAGTAGATATGGTAGATGGAAACTGAAAAGAACCTGTTATGTGTATGTGTACCCTTGTCTAGACATCACATGATGGTTGTAAATGAGCATCATTGTCATACAAGGTTGTTTGCTTCCAGTCTTCCATGGAAAACATGTCTGGCCGTGGAGAAATATCATCTTGCTTGGAAAAAGACAAAGTTTGGCAACAAGAAAGGTATCCAGCTGTAGAAAATCTTCCTCAACATATTCCATGTGACCCATGCAAGCATGACAAAGTGGACATTAAATGATGATGATGATGATGATACATCAACAAATGATTAATTGAGTCCAAGTCTCTATGGACATTATCAATGCTTAGCCCCAGGTGATCCCTGATTGAACAGATGTACGATCAAAGGTGTTTGAATAATTACCATACTGTCTTTTGTAAACAACAGTGACATTGCACAGTGTGACCTGATATTTCATACAGTGGGTTCAGTAAGATGTATTTTGAGGAAAATTCATCTGCTATTTTTAGCATTCAAGTGACCATGTAGAAGCCTCTTTTGTTGGCTCTGGACATTACTGAGGAAGGCAGCAGATGCTGCCTTCCTCATCAACTTATTTGATGTATATTTGGAAGATCAAGGAGATATGTGGAACTAACAGCCAATTTGGGACACCAACCAAGGTACCATGTGTGGGTGCTGGTACCATGTCAAAAGCACTGGTGATGGTGCCACAGTACACTGTGGAATGATTGGCATTAAGAAGGGCATTCAGCCATAGAAACCAAGCCAAAACAGACTATGGAACCTGGTACAGCCCCTGGCCTTACCATTTCCTGTCAAGGCAGCCAAGCAACGCCAGCATGGAAAACAGACATTAGATGACAATGAAAGCAAGTTAGCAGAAAGACAGAAAGAAAAAGGACTATGGTGATATTCATATACTGGGGGTAGATTAACTGACTGTTAGTGGTGCCCCCCAGATTTCTTTGAGCACAAAACCTGTTGAGGACCCTGAAAGAATCTTCTTAGTGTTGATTGTGCTTTAACCCTTTAGCATTAAAACTGGTCATATCTGGCCCAAATATTCTACCTGTTTTATATTCAAACTGGCCAGAACTGGCTTCTCACACCTACCCTACAATGTCATTCTAAAAATAAACAATTACATCATTGAAGTTGCAAAAGTACAAGATAATGTATGAATAATTAAAAGCAATGTGGATAAATAAGCATTACATTTTGACAGGGTAATCTGAAAATGCCAGAGGGTTAAGGGTGGATGACAACGTAGTCCTGATGGGAGTAGTAATGCCTGAGTATTTTTAGCTTTGGTGGTGGCGGTGGTGGTGGTGGTGGTGGTGAGAAGAAGTGGGGGGAGGGAAGAGGAGAGGAGGAATAGGAGGAAGAGACAAAGAAGAAGAAGAAGAAGAAGAAGGAGGAGGAGGAGGAGGAGGAGGAGGGGAAGAAGAAGAAGAAGAAGAAGAAGAAGAATTAGGAGAAGAAAGAAAGAAAGAAAGAAAGAAAGAAGAAGAAGAAGGCGGAGGTGGGGGGAGAAGAAGAAGAAGAAGAAGAAGAAGAAGAAGAAGAAGAAGAAGAAGAAGAAGAATTAGGAGAAGAAAGAAAGAAAGAAAGAAGAAGAAGAAAAAGAAGAAGAAGAAGAAGAAGAAGAAGAAGAAGAAGAAGAAGAAGAAGAAGAAGAAGAAGACCATGAGAACAACTATAATCACCAGAGGAATGTTCTGTTACTTCGCCTCTTCTTTTCTCTTATCTTGACATTTTCACAATCTGTCTTATTTCTCTGAGATTTCCCTTATCATTAAAGGGTTTGTCTTCAATAAGATAGGAAGTTGCAGATGGACAATTTCTCTACCCTGAAGTAGCAGATAAAGCAACCGAACTTCAAGATGTTTGTTTATTCAATTCAGACTTTAAACTTCAAGAAAGAGAAATTTTGCTGACAATAAATGTTAGGATGTAACAGATGTTATGTGGTTTAATGACTGATAATTTAGATGTAAAATACAGAGTGATGTTAAATGTAAACAATTAAGAGTAGGAAATTTCAAGAATGGAATAATATAATACTTTCTTTTTGCTTTTTTGTTTTATTCTATTGTTCAAACTATTTCACATTTAAGAGAATTTATAATTAACAGCTTAATTTTAGAATGAAAATTTTCAATACAACAGCAAATTGTCAGAGCTGTTAAAGGAATGTCAGACAGAACGGTTAATCCACATTACTCCATAGGGAGTGTAGGGTCGGTTTCTCAGTTTCACTGACATATATAATCCTCCCTGGAGAGGATGCCAGTCCTTTGCAGGGTTACTCATTTTTACCAGCTGAGTGGACTGGATCAATGTGAAATGAAGTGTTTTGCTCAAGAACACAATGCATCACCCAGTCATCATCATTATCATCGTCATCGTCGTCGTCATCGTCATTGTTTAACATTCGCCTTCCATGCTGGCATGGGTTGAACAGTTTGTAAGGAGTTGGCTAAGCAGGAGCCTGCACCAGACTTCTCTATCTGTTTTTTGCAATGTTTTTTACAGCTGGATGCCCATCCTAACACCAACCATCCAGCAGGGTGGACAAGAGTCTAGAAATCAAAACCACAGTCTTAATATCATGAGTCCAACACCCTAACTACTAAGCCATGCACCTCCACTATCAGACAGAATACCTTGTGTTTTTACTCTGTACACTCTAAGTTTAAATCCTGACAAGGTTGACATTGCATTTCATCATTTTGGTGGTCAATAAAAAAAAATCTATCACTCAAGGGCAGGGGATTGGTAGAACTGTAAGAATATTGGACCAAATTGTTACATCAGGTCATTATTGTTGTCATCCATCACTCTCTCCTACTATTGACTATCTCTAACATTATCCATAACTTAATCTATTGATTACACTCTCTAATGCTAGCATCATGATAAAATGCACTCAGTACTCCATAAAATGCCAGTAGGGTTATCTAGAAGTAGTTGATAGCTTTCAGTATCCAGGTGACCAAGTCAGCAGTGGAAGGGGATGTTCTGAGAGCATAGCTGCTAGAATAAGAATAGGCTGGGTAAAGTTCAGAGAGCTTCTACCTTTGTTAGCAACAAAGAGCCTCTCCCTCAGAGTGAGAGGCAGATTGTATGATGCCTGTGTGTGAACAGCCATGCTACATGGCAGTGAAATATGGGCTGTGATGGCAGAGGACATGCGAAGGCTTGAAAGAAATGAAGCTAGTATGCACTGTTGCATGTGCAATGTCAGTGTGCATGTATGAGTATCTTGAGAGAAAAATTGGGCATAAGAGGCATCAGATGTGGTAGGCAAGTGAGCCATCTGTGCTGGTATGGTCATGTGATGTATATGGATAAGGACAGTTGTGTAAAAAAGTGTCAGTCTCTAACTGTGAAGGGAACATGTGGAAGAGGTAGACTCAGGAAAACATGGGATAAGGTGGTGAAGCATATAGCATCTCATGGAGGCAATGACAAGTGATCGTGACCTTTGGTGATTTGCTGTGCTTGAGAAGGCTTGCCAAGTCAAGTAAAATCATAGTTGTGACTGGTGCTGATAACACATGAAAGTACCTGTGCTGGTGACACATAAAAGGGACCCACTACACTCTTGGAGTGGTTGGTGTTAGGAAGGGCATCCAGTTGCAGAAACAAAACCAAATTCAGACTGGAACTTGGTGCAGCTCTCTGGTTTACCAGTTCCATTCAAGCCGTCCAACCCATGCTAGTATGGAAAGCAGATGTTAAATGATGATGATGATGATGATGATGATGATGATGATGATGATGATATACTTGCTAAAGTAGATAATAAATGAGCAAAACAACACAGGGCTGACAGGACCTTTTATTCTGGTTTTGGACATGATAACCTCTTTAGTGTTAGCATCATGATAAAATGCACCCAATACACTCTATTTAGTGGTTGGTGTTAGGAAAGGAATCCAATTATAGAGACCATGTTAAAAATGGAGTGTGTAAATGAGATGTAGTCCTCCGACTTAAGGAAGGCAGTCACTCTGAATAAGAACTGACTTTCAATATAACAATGATGATATAACTATCTGAGCCACATTGATACTTCCTCCCAAAACTATATAATTATTATAACACCTATGATAACTCTAAATTAATACTTATATCAAGTAACTTGTATATCATACAAGTTGGAACTTACCTTAAAAATGACAACATATATTATTAAATGTGACGCCTAATTGATTTTTCAAGTTTCTACAAAGCAGAGTATTTGTAAATCTTCATCACTCTTACTGGAAAGTAAACAGGGTCAAATGATCAAGCCTCATACAACAGGTGACATTTTAACTAATCACCAGTTTTCACTTGTTCCCTTGGCCAATAGGAAAACAGTACTCCAGCAGCCTTAGCAAAACTGAAAAGAAGAATCCTTCCTTTTTCTTGGCAAAACACAACTGTTATAACTGTTTGTTTTTCTCTTCTCTTCAGCAGATATCAGTATTATAGGAACCAACAAAATTTCATTTCCTTCGTATAGAACTCTCTTGTCCATTAGTTTTAAATGACAAAATATGTTTGAGCTGAATGAGAAATCACTTCACCACATCTCATTTCCTGTAACTTTCCCTTTACTATGTTGTTTTCCTTTCTGTTTATCTCATTATAATTATCCACTCCCATTATGTGTGACATCCAAAAGGAACTTTCATTCGAGAACATATATATAATGTTAGTTCTACAACTTTAAGTTATATAATTCACCTTACAAACATAAACATAACTATTTCCAAAAGAAAATTTATGCAAACTTTGCTTTTATTAATGTTATAATTTGAAACCTAGAAGAAACATCTGCTGTTTAACAACTTCGAACTGTTGTATTAAAAGCTAAAAAAGAGGTCTATATCTTAATTCGTATGTAGAAAATATACTATTATATAATATACTATTATAATCAACTTATTATTGTTGCTATTTCTGCAGATCTTAATTTTCCCCACAAAACTTGATAATAATAAATTAAAGGCTTTGGACATTAGAAACAGTAGTTGAGAGAGAGAGAGAGAGATGTAGAAATGTATTTGTATTTGGTCTACTGATCATGTGTTCAGCTTTCTTGTGATGCTATGCATTTACAAATACCTAATAATTTACTGAGCATTAAAGGTCAACCTTCAAAATCTAGCTCTCAGTGATATTTGATATGATGGCCTGACACACCTGTCATGGCAATTTGTAGAATTTGTGAAAGATTTGTCTCTAGTTTCCAAAGAGAAATTAAGAAATTGAAAGATGAAAAGTTACATTAAAGATGAAAGGTTGCATATATTATTTAGATTTGGTCTCAATACCTATAAAAATGAGAACCATATTGCTTTAGATACCTGCAGCAATCAGCAGTAGATTATTAAATGAGATGAATATTTAACAGTTGCATGTGACAGAGTCATTGTATAATACATTTCTGTTTGAGCTTATATTTAGGCTGGCAAAAAAAATAATCAGCATTCTTTATGCTGTGTCCCATAATATTTGGCACTCTGATAAATAGAGATCAATAAAATAAATATCAGGCAGAAAATCTGAGGTACAGGAGTTGATATGATTGATTAAATCTCAGAAAGAGTTGCTCCAATATGGCTGCAGTCCAATGACTAAAACGAATAGAAAAAGAATAGAAAAATACATTGTTATGTTTATTTTGTGTTGAGTCAAACTTTTGCAATATTTTGGTAACTTATTTGCTTTATTCATCAAAATACATCAAATGCAGCCTAGCATTCAAAGTAGAGGCCATCATGTTGCACTGTCTGAAGCCAGCTTTCTGCAATTCTTGCCCATCGAGGTAAAGATCTCTTTCAATTGAAGCTTCCACCTCCTCTTGGTTGATGAAACTTTGCAAGTTCTGGAAATGAGTCATGGATCAGAACAAGTAATAGGTTCAGACCATATGCTAGGTGTAGCTTTATTTCAATTTCCTCAAGTTCCTGGATTTTATTCCTGGCCAGTCAAGTGGTATGAGGTCTTCAATTGTCTTGCTGCAGAAGTGCTTGCTTTCTGTCAACCAATACCAGGTATTTTTGCCAGGCATTGGCATACATCAATGGTTCAACCATCGAGAACAAACTCACAGTGAATTATCCCTGCATAATTCCATCAGATACAGATCATCATCTTGTGTTTGAAATGCTCATGTTTGGTGACAGGTTCCAGAAGCTGGCCCTTGCTTAACCACTACTCATGCATGTTAGGATTGCAGAAAAATATCTCCTCTGGATTATTACTTGCTCTGATCCATAGCTCACTTCCTGCACTCGCAATGCTTCATCAGCCATGAGGAGATGGAAGCTTCAGTGAAGGAGTTCTTTGCCTTGAAGGGCAAGGACTGGTATCAGCATGGGATCAAAGAACTGGCAGAAAGATGGCTTCAGATGGTGCAACATGATAGCCTCTACTTTGAATGCTGCTTTTGTTGTAATTTGATGAATAAAGAAAATAAGTTACCAAAATATTGCAAAACTTTTGACTCAACACAATATTATTATTTATAGAATTGATTTGCTTCTTATAAAAGGTTGCATGAAGAAAACTAATGATAACTTGTCAATGAACATTGAAACATGCATCATTGTAGAACGTATATAAGCAAACACTTCACTGTTTAAAGCTGGAATGTCTATCAAGAATATATATTATTTTAACACTATCATGTTGCTATTCCATAATAACATATAGGAATTGTTGTTGTCTAGAAACTGACTCTGGTTTCAAATGACTTGCTGTTTAGCAAACTTAGTATTTTGACAAACTTACAAGGAATGAGAAATCTAGATGGATTTGTGGATACGTGTAACTAAACTTTGAATGTTAACATATTTATATAAGATCTTGGTGTATATTTGATCTTGGTTATTGTGTTTATTTGATTTTTGATTTGTGAAACATTTGATGGGAGAAGTGTAGAGATCATGTTAATTCAGAATTCAGAGAGTTCTCCCTCTTTTTTGATGCCCAGGAGTAGGGACAAATTCATCATCATTTCACGTCCATTTTCCATTAGAAATTTATACAGAGTCAAGGGATAACCACTGACCAGGGTATACTCAAAACCCAAGTAATGGATAGGCAGAGATAATAACAATAGCCACAACTTCTCCACCTATTATACAGAATATCATAAGGTCTCAGTCTTTTATGATACTACTATAAGCAAGCAGGTCACAGGCACTCTACATTGCTGTATACTTGCATCAGTGTATTTTTATTTTTTATAACACAGTTGTTACAGTACTAACACAGCCTTATACTAAATCACTTGCAAGACAAAATAAAATATTCCAAATATTTCTTCTTAATTTAGTAATCTCCTAATCAGGGGCAAGGGAAGAGCCCATGAACCTTTACATGACCCTGAGACTGGGCGGAAAGAGAGAGAGAAAGGTATCCTTAAACCAGAGACATGTTCTATATGCTTGTGATAGATTGGACTCTACTAAATGCACCCAAGCAACAGGAAATGGTATTAATCCATGCAACAGATTAGGTCTATGAGTCAAGTAGACCACAGCAGAATTTGAACAAAGAATGCAAAGAAATAGAAGAAATATTAGAAAGCATCCTGTCCAATGCTCTCATGTTTCTACCAATCCACTGTCTCAGACCATTATTTTATTTATCAAAGCAGGAAAAAGAAAAGGCGTAACTGACCTCAGTAAGATTTAAATTCAAAACACTATTTTACAATTATGAATTTATGAAAAAGTCATACAAGAAGGATGTTGTTTTTGATTTTTAGTTCTATTTCTGCATACAAACAGTAATCCTCCTTTCTCAATCACTTTTGATAGATTATTCCTTAGTTTTCTTATGAATCTTATTTACAAATCTATGAGTTTTTCATTATAAGGAACTTACAAGGTCACAAGTAGCTTGTAGGACATACATTACTCAGGCATTGCTTAAAAAGAAATATTAAGTGTAAACTGCAATGAACAAAAATATATGTGTAATATGTAATTTGTGGTAAAAGATTGCCTTACACTGAAAAATATTTTTACTTGATTCATGGAAGTAAAATTTTTTGTAGTAAAGGCAGCAGTCAGAAATTTATTAATGGACCGACTATATCAAACAGAAGGAGTAGTTTATCAATCACAAAGCTTACACTTGCTAATGTGTTAATGTTCAAACAAAACAGACCATTCCATATATGAGAATTAGTACATGTAGATTTTAGTTTGTTTTTCTTTTACTGTACAGAGTATTAACAAGATAGTTAGGTGTAAAAGCTATATAACTTTGAAAAGAGAAACTAAATCTTTTTTTCTGAAGTTTTGGCAATGATAATTGTTGTGCTCATAGTATCTTTAAATAGGTTCTACAATCTATGTTTTCCTATAATGACATGAGCAACATGTTTCTGGATATCCAAACAAATACATGAATTTATAAAAGAGCTATTTTACAGCTAAATGCTCATTCATACTACTTGCTATATTCAACATATTTTTAAACAAGTTAAATTAAACAACTTCAGTTACAAGCTTTGCCTAAAGGTGAATACACCTCAATGCTTGTAATAAGCCAATAACTGAACATCCAAAGCCAAACTCACTTACCACTTCTCCTACAAAATATGAATCAAAATAAGAACAAAAATAAAGTTATCCAATATCTTTCAACAAATGTTAAACTGAAATTCAACTCGAGCCTAAATATATCTCTTGTTGCATCATCTAATATGTTTTAAACCATTTAGTAACATTAAGCAAAACAATTAACATCTTTCATTCAATTACTATAGATTTCAGCGTAAACTATTTCGTAAAGAGCAGACCATTATTTTAATTACACAATAGACATTTAATTAAAGCTGCTCTTAAATTTTAATTGAGCTTTGGAAATACAATTTTATCGTCTTTCAAATAATTTTTGCTTTCATATTTGTAATTAATACCTTCTCAAACTTGAGTAACTCTGTAAGGTATTGAATCACAATGTCAGCATTTTCATAATTTATCCCTTGGGTAATTGACTATAAATCTATTTTCTTTCAACAGTATTTTTCTGTATACTTATCTATACACATGCATATCTGTGCACGCGTATGTGTGTGTGTGTGTGTACATATATATATAT
>NC_068981.1:147916831-147933972 GCF_001194135.2 Octopus bimaculoides
ATTATAAAATCCCATTGAATAAAACAGGAAACATTGTTCTTAGTTTATACAAACAGAAATATTCAAAATATAGAGAATGCTGGATAATTTAATTGATTTTTGTTACTGCGGAATTTCCTAAACATCTACTGAGAATGAAAAATCATGTTTTAAATTTTAGCCTAACAAAAAATCAAAATTTCCCCAAATTAAAAAGCCAAAAATAAGCAAAGCAAAGAAAACATTGTGTTGTTATCACAATAGTGTGAGTTCACTATATAAAATTGAAGAGGCAGCTACATTATATGTAAATATTGTTATATGCTGACATTCATACATATACATATAATTCTGTGTGTATTTGTATGTGTTTGCATGAGTGCATACACATGCAGATCTTTGCATGCACTTGCACTTATATATGTAGACATGTAATTATGAATGTTTTGCAAGAGTACTTTTAGAGTTTTGAATTATGCTAGAATATTATATGTAATGACAACTGTCTTATCACTAATGGACACAGGCATATATTTTTAGTTGCAAAAATGTAAAAGCATAAGTATAAGTTACTTTTGTTGTTGCTGGTGCTGTTGTTAACCCTTTTAATATCACAATGGTTGAAATTATCTGTAGTAAAGTGCTAATATTTAAATTAAAATCTTACTCAGAGTCTAAATATAACATAAACTCAACAACACTACTCCTGACATGCTTATGCTCTCTTTTCTCTTTATAGTTCTTTTACCTTTCATTTTCCTGTCTTTTTTGTGTTTTATTCTGTGTACTATGTATGCACTTTTAGCTTTCATTGCTGTCTTTTCTTACTTGTCATATTGATGCTCTGTACCCACTCTTACTCTTTTCCAACAAGTTGTAGTGCATCAGGGCTCTGTATACAATAAGCTCCTAATTATAATTATTTTATTATCGTTGCACAACTTCTAACACTGGAGATGTACTACAATGTCAGCTGTTCACTGCCAGTGAACTAAGGTAACACCCCTTATTTTTCGAGCACCATCTGGAGTATTTGAGTGGGTCCAAGCAGTGCTGTTTTCTGCAAGTGCTCCACCCTTATTGCAGCCCCTCAAGATTTTTACCAGGGCTCCAACAATTATTGGTACTACTACCACCTTTTTCAGCGACCACAATTTCTTAACCTCCCAAGCTAACCTGTTATATCTATTGACTTTTCTTTCTTCCTTATTGCATACCTTGTTGTCAGCTAGGCATGCTATATCTATGACCCAGCATTATTATCATTATTATTATTAATATCATCATAAGATTTCTGTTGGCCAACAATAACATAAATAGGGGTCTCTATGACAGTGGGTCTGAGTCTTTTGTAGCTCAGTGGCCCCCACTTCTACTGAATAATATTTACAAACCTTCAAAACTCCCCCACAAAGAAACAGATTGTTTTAACCAAATAAAAGCTAATTTTATGCACTGGTTTATTATTCATATGTTCTTATACTATTCCATCCAACATGTGCTTACTTTTAAATATTTGCATGGATAATTGCCCCTGCATTAAGTTTTATGCATACAGACATGGTTATATGATTAAGAAGCTTTGCGACCACATGGTTTTGGGTTCTATCCCACTACACAGTGTCTTGGGCAAATATCTTTTATTATAGCCTCAGACCAAGAATTGCCTTGCGAGCGAATTTGGTAGAGAGAAAATGAGTGGAAGGCAGCTCCCCCTCTTTCTCCCCCCTCTCTCTCTCTCTCTCTCTTTCAAAGGCAGTGCCCCTTCATGGCCACAGTTCAATGACTGAAACAAGTAAAAGATCACTAAAGAAAAGAAGAACATATAAAGAAATTATATTAAACCTTGGTACATAATCAGTCCTAGTTCTGGTCACTAATAATAAATTATCCAACATATATTCTAATCTCAATTAATTATTTTTTTAATCTGTTTAAATAGAAGTAGTATACCTGGTTAAATTATTTCTAAGAATAATCACATCGCCTCTATACACCCAGAACTCCTATAGTGCCTTTGTGACATTCACTGCCACTTTCTTAGCTCACAACATCCCCAAGAGGGCACTTTCTGACCAGGTTAAGAACCACTGCTCTATGTGATTGCTTGACTTGATAGAAACAGCAGTTAGCTTTTCCTATAATGCATCATATCTTAAAAAATGCAGGACAACACATTGGGTAAAGTAGTCTAGGGATTCACTCAGGTTAGATGGTGTAGAGAGCACATGTCTTGACTGTCACATTGTACCTCTATATGATTCTTTACTGCTTATTAGAGTGAGTGTCATAATTCTTGCCTGGGTGAAGACATAATGTAACTAGAAAAACCAAATATGAGTGCCATTCCAGATATGTATGTGCCAACTACCAATAGGCTACCTGATCGGAGCTGACCTAGGGTTATATAATAACAACATCATCCCTAATAATCTTCTTTGTCACCCTATACTAAGCTTCATATACCAAGAACAGTTCACTCTTAGCAATTTTAAAACAAAAAACTCATGTGCTCATTTGTTACCTTTAGAAATATTTAATAGTCTTCATTTTCTTTTTCTTTGCTTTTTTTGGCCAATTCCACTATTATTGGAAAGAAATAATAAACAATTTTATTACTGAAGACCAAAACAACAATTTGATAGTTCTTTTTGAATTTGTTTTATTGAATTTTTCTTCAAAATCCACTTTATTAGCTACCTTCAACATAAACCAATCTAAATAAATAAATTTAAAAAAGTCTACAAGTTACCATAATTGTGTTCATCAATTCATCACACACCAGCTTATTGATTATGGTTCTAAAATTATTCCAACCAAACTACACTTATATGAAATCATTTAATTAAAAAACATATTTCTCAGTAAAAATACTTAAATTGTATAAATATTAAGAAGAAAAAAAATTAGTTTAAAACCCCTTGAATATTCAGTCTTCCATCAGTATGTATCTACTTTGTCATAATTTCACATAAAGATATTTTTAAGCTTTAATGAGTATAAACAATCAATTTCAATGTCTGGCTGAAATTAGGAATTTTATGACTGAAGAATTTTCCTTGAAAATAATAACAAAATAGGAAAGAACTCTCCATCACGTTTCATTTGCGTGTAAATAACTGATATTTGTCTAAATTTGTAAAATAAGTTTTCTGATGCTTTGAGCAGAGAATTTTTTCTGGGAAGAGAGTCAGTCTAGATAAGATGCAGTTTGGGTTCATGCTAGGGAAAAGCACCACTGATGCTATATTTCTGGTAAGACAGCTGCAAGAGAAATACCTAGCTAAAGATAAACCTCTGTACTTGGCTTTCGTTGACATGGAGAAAGCCTTTAACAGGGTCCCCCAATCACTTATCTGGTGGTCAATGAGGAAACTAGGCATAGATGAATGGTTAGTGAGAGCTGTGCAAGCCATGTACAGGGATGCTGTCAGTAGAGTGAGGGTTGGCAACGAGTACATTGAAGAATTCTGAGTAGGGGTAGGGGTCCACCAAGGATCAGTCCTCAGTCCCCTCTTATTCATCATAGTCCTGAGTCACTATCAGAACTAGAGGAAAAGTTTCTGGTGTGGAAGCAAGGATTAGAATCGTAGGTCCTTAGAGGCAACCAAGCTAAAACCAAAGTCTTAATAAGTAGGAAGGCAGACAAACCACAAATGTCTTCAGGTAGATGGCCCTGCTCGATCTGTAGAAAAGGCGTAGGTAGAAACTCCATAGGATGTATCCAGAGTATGATCATTGCCAGTGCCGCCTTACCGGCACGTAAAAAACAACATTCGAGTGTGGTTGTTGCCAGTGCCACCGGACTGGCTCCCATGCAGGTAGCACATAAAAACACCTTTTGAGCGTGGTCGTTGCCAGAACCGCCTGACTGGCTTTCGTGCTGGTGGCACGTAAAAGCACTCACTACACTCTCAGAGGGTTGGCATTAGGAAGGGCATCCAGCTGTAGAAACTTTGCCATATCAGACTGAGCCTGGTGCAACCTCTAGCTCACCAGTCCTCAGTCAAATTGTCCAACCCATGCCAGCATGGAAAGCGGACAGTAAACGATGATGATGATGTATTGTAACTTCATTCACAGTCATCCACACTTCTTCACAAGAACTCATTTCTCCTCATGGCACAACCATCTTATTTTATAAACTTTATTCACTTGTTTTTTTTACTAATGCAGTCCATCACTACTTTATTCAGATTTTTAGCTTTCCTTTCTTCTTTGTGTTGAAGTTTAAACAAGTACAAAATCCAGTTTCCTCCAATTGAGTAGGCCTCAGACAATGAGAGCAACCAACAAAATGTGTTTTAGATAGGCTATTAATAAATTCTACCTGCCAAATATGTGTGTGTGTGTGTATAAATATATAAACATACATAAATATATATATGCGTATAAATATATACAGCTCTTCGATGCTGTTAACTGTTCACTAATACATCAAGCATTTCTGAAAAAAAGTGACATAAAAAAGTAATCAAATTTAACCTGAACACCTTATATAAATACATGTGTGTGTGTGTGTGTGTGTGTGTGTGTGTGTGTGTGTGTGTGTGTGTGTGTGTGTGTGTGTGTGTGTGTGTGTGTGTGTGTGTGTGTGTGTGTGTGTGTGTGTGAGTGTGTGTGTGTGTGCGTGTGTGCGTGTGTGCGTGAGCATGCACACACACATTTGTGCATGTGTACCATTATCTGGATATATCATGTGATAGTTGTATACAAGTGCCAGTCAGATAAAGAATATCGTTTGTTTCAAGGTTTTCCATGGCAAACATATCTGACCATATTAACTTGCTTGGAAACAGACAAGGGTTGGTAACAAGATGGGCATCTGGCTGATGAAAATCTGACTCAATATATTCCATTGGACCTATGCAAGCATGGAAAAGTGGTCATTAAATGATGATGATGGGGATGATGTGTGTGTGTATATATTTAGATTCCAGTACTTAAATTTTGTTTTTGCAGCCAGTTGGATAAAAAGCAAACAGAACTTTATATATAAATACAACAGATGACCAAAGAAATAAACAAATTAAAGCCTGAGGTAACTCATTTATGATAACCTTCATCGATAAGAACAAAAAAGAATCTTTTAATAAAACTTGTAAAATGAGAAAACTTGTATAGGTGCAGGCATGGTTGTGTAAGCGCAAGCATGGCTGTGTACAGGGTGTCCACAAGGTCTGGGTACATGAAGTAAATAAAATCATAACATAAACAATTAAATATAAGAAATAATAATTTCTTAAAGTATGTGTTAATCCCCATGTACCCAGACTTTGTGGTCACCCTGTAGATGCCGGCATGGCTGTGTAGGCACAGGCATGGCTGTGTGGTAAGAAGCTTGCTTCTCAACCACATGGTTCTGGGTTCAGTCCTGCTGTGTGACATCTTGGGCAAGTGTCTTCTACTGTAGCCTCGGGCAAATCAAAGCTTTGTGTGTGGATTTGATAGACGGAAACTGAAAGAAGCCCTTCGTGTATATATATATATATATATATATATATATATATGTATATGTTTGTGAGTTTGTGTTTGTCCCCTCACCATTGCTTGACAACCGATGTTAATGTGTTTACACCCCCGTAACTTAACGGTTTGGCAAAAGAGACTGATAGAATAAGTACTAGACTTACAAAGAATAAGTCCTGGGGGGGTCGATTCATTCGACTAAAGGTGGTGCTCCAGCATGGCCACAGTCAAATGACTGAAACAAGTATAAGAATAAAAGAATAAAAGAATAAAAGAATAGGGAATTTTTGATATTCTAAGCAAGGTCCACCTGAAAAAAAAGGGGGGGAAAAAATGGAACTTGTTCATATTTGTAAACACACTTATCTATTATGTTGATTTATGGTCAAAGCATATTCTGAGATTTATCTTCTGTCATAAAAATCTCAGTCAAGTTATCCAACAGGATTAAGAACTGAAACAGTTTTCTTAAGTAAAACGGAATATTTGGCTGCTGTAAAAGCAGGTTAAACAACCTTTTTTTTTTTTTTTTTATAAAATCTTCTTAGATTCTTCTACTTGTAAATATCCTAAAGTCTGGAAACTAAACATCATCTCATGCAAATTTCAATTGTTGCTCTTCAGCCACATGTCAAAATGGATCAAGCAGACCTATGAACAAAAATATTCCAGTTGTGACAATATTTTCTTTTAATAGATATCTAAAGGTATTTTTCAGACAAAATATTGTGTTAATTTAGCAAAAAGAGACCAAGAAAGAGAGAATAGGATGAAAAATTGGTATATAAGTATGATGCACATCATACAGGTATAATTATCCTATATGCATTTGGTTAGTCATCTCCTTTCACAGCTATTAAAGAGAGTTTATGTAAAGTTTATATTATATCGTATAAAATATTTATAGAATATTCCTATTGTTCAGGTAGAGATATTCTACATGCATTAGATTATTCATCTCTTTTAACAGTTGTTTAAATGGAAGTTTATATAATATTCCTCTTCATTTGAAAAGTGTTAGGGAACAGATCCTGTTGTAGATAAATACATATGCTACAGAGACAATGATATGTTGCGCTATATAATGGCCAGATTACTGTATCATCACTCTGTTCAAACTGCCCTCCACAGTTACAATGTTATAAGGATACAGAGACAAATATATAAAAAGACAGATCAAAGGGTACAAATATACATGCTTACATACACACTAAATGTATAACATAAACACACATTTATACACAGATATACATGTGTAAATGTACTCATACACAAATAAATGGATGTTTATGTAAATACACATAAATACATCAATATATAATTCCAAATATCTGTATTTCCCCATATATATATTGCCACGAACTGATGCTTATGTTGTTGTTAATGATTATTTTACCTTTGTTGTACAGCCTTTTGTTCTGTACAATTTTTTATATAATAATAATGAGCTTATTGTTCAGGTGCACAGCTTGTTGGGAAAGAGTAAGAGGAGACCGAGAACAGCAATAAGTCAAGTAAAGAAAGACAGCAACGATAGCCAGAAGTGCATGCATAATACATAAGGTAATACACAAGAAGATAGAAAAGTGAACAGTAATACAGTCATAAAGAGGAAAGAATGCATTGACACATCAAGAGTAGTGTTGGTGAATTTCAGGAAGCATGGAATTTTTGAAGGAAGTTGTACCCTAAAAGCTAGCAACCAATACGGATAGTCTATTCCATGATTTAACAATTCTGAATATGAAAACTGTTTCTAAAAGTCATGGGAGTTGCACTGTTTTGTTTGATTTTATAAACATATTCATGAACGAAATCCTAAATTTACAAAGTTGACCAAAAATGTTGTTGGAGAGATGAAGGGTGGGCTTCAACTAAGGTGCTGGACATCAAAGCTTTAGTGTGTTGATACCCAAAGAAGCAAAATGTTCAGAAAGTGACTGACAGAAGGTATTTGTCTGAACAGGTTACTGCAGATTGATATTTTGGACATAATAGGGAATCCAGATTAGAGAATCAGATTATAATTACACACATTTAACAATAGCATTTTGTTTAATACCATATTATTAGCATTGAGTGTCAGACAAAATGCCTTATGGCATTTTTCCCTGGTCTTTAAATTCTGAGTTCAAATCCTGTCAAGGCCAAATTTGCTTTTCATCTTTCTGGGATCAATGAAATAAGCACTAGTCAAGTACTGGGGTTGATATAATCAACTATTCTTCCCCCACCCCACCAATCCACCACAAAAAAATAATGTCAGACTTTGTGCTTATGGTAGAAATAATTATTAGCTCAAGGTCAAGCTAAAAGTGCTTTTGTAAAAGTTGAATTGGTATGGCAAACAGCAATATCACTCAAATTTATATTCCATCTTAAACAACACAAAAACGAACAACGATAAAAAAAATTCTGAATGATTGGATATAATCATACCCCTGTGGTGGCACAATGGCCCAGTGGTTAGGGCAGCGGACTCGTGGTCATAGGATCGTGGTTTCGATTCCCAGACCAGGCGTTGTGAGTGTTTATTGAGCGAGAACACCTAAAGCTCCACAAGGCTCCGGTGAACCCTGCTGTACTCTTTCACCACAACTTTCTCTCACTCTTACTTCCTGTTTCTGTTGTGCCTGTAATTCAAAGGGTCAGCCTCGTCACACTGTGTCACACTGAATATCTCCGAGAACTACATTAAGGGTACACGTGTCTGTGGAGTGCTCAGCCACTTGCACGTTAATTTCACGAGCAGGCTGTTCCGTTGATTGGATCAACTGGAACCTTCGACGTCATAAGTGACGGAGTGCCAACAACAACAATCATACCCTGCTAAGGGAGTTCCCTTTGAATGATTAAATATTGGATTAAATGGAATATTGAGCCAAATTCAAAACCACACAAAAAAAGAAAAAAACAGTAAAAATACTCCTTAATTGCAAACCAAAATAATAAAAAAAAAGTACAGGAATGGCTGTGTGGTTAAGAAGTTCACTTGGCAACCATGTGGTGTTAAGTTCAGTTCCACTATCTGGTACTTTGGGCAAGTTTTTATTATAATAGTTCCAAGCCATCCAATGCTTTTGAGTGGATTTGGTAGACAGAAACCATGCAGAAACTCGGCAGTTAGCTGACAGAAATGTTAGCACGCCGAGTGAAATGCTTAGCGGTATTTCATCTGCCACTACGTTCTGAGTTCAAATTCCGCTGAGGTCGACTTTGCCTTTCATCCTTTTGAGGTGAATTAAATAAGTACCAGTTACGCACTGGGGTCGATATAATCGACTTAATCTGTTTGTTCCCTCTGTGTGTAGCCCCTTGTGGGCAGTAAAGAAATAAGAAACCATGCAGAAACTCGTTGTGTGTGTCTGCCCGCACGTGTCTTTATGTTTGTCCCAAACCAATGTTTGACAGCTGGCATAGCTCTGTTTATGCCCCTGTAACTTAGTAGTTCAGCAAAGGACACTAATAGAATAAGTACCAGATTTTAAAATAAGTCCTGGGGTTGATTTGTTCAACTAAACCCTATAAGGTGGTGCCCCAGCATGGCCATAGTCCAGTAAGTGGGACAAATAAGGGAGAAAAAGATATTTCAGAAACGACCTTTGCTAGCTATCAATGAAAATAATACTAGCTCCTTATCAACAATGTGAAAATGAAGTTCTAAAGTTAAGGACTGACATGAACAGATCAAAAAAATTATAAGAAGCATTATAATCTCACATCATGGACAACTGCACGTGTGTGTGTGTGTGTGTATGTGTGTGATGTTTATAGTCTAAAATACACTGGTTTTTAAACTGTAAATACAAACATCTCTCTCTCTCTCTCTCTCTCACTCACACACACACACACACTATGCCAATTCTTAGATTTTAATAAAAAAAATATTTTAGCTCTTTAAAAAGAATTTATTTAAATATTTGCAATAATCTGATTAAATGTTGATTCAAGTGACTTACTTTGATCAATTTTATTTGTTTTTCAGTCAACTGTTTACAACTAATAGTCAGCATACAGTACTAAGATGGCGGAGCATCTATATCAGCGACGGGGAACCCCTAGCCTTTAGATTTGAAATGTCCAGCAGACAGAATATTTAAAAATCTTTTGATATAAGATGTACACCTATAAATTTGTAAAAATAAATAGTCATTATAGGCTGGCATGGCTGTATGATAAGAAGCTTGCATCCCAACCCCATGGTCCTGGTTTCAGTCCCACTGCATGGCATCTTGGGCAAGTGCCTTCTACTGTAGCCTCAGGCTGACCAAAGTCTCGTGAGTGGATTTGGTGGACAGAAACTGAAAGAAGCCTGTTGTGTGTGTATATACATATATATATATATATATATATATATATATATATATATATATATATATATATATATGTATGTATGTATGTATGTATGTATGTGTGTCTGTGTTTGTGTCCCCCCCCCCACCATCACTTAACAACCGATGCTGGTGTATTTACGTCTCTGTAACTTAGCGGTTCGGCAAAAAAAAAGAGACCGATAGAATAAGTACTAGGCTTACAAAGAATAAGTCCTAGGGTCGATTTACTCGACTAAAGGCGGTGCTCCACCATGGCCACAGTCAAGTGACTGAAACAAGTAAAAGAGTAAAAGAGTAATTCCTAATACTAGCTCATTTTTGGTGATCTTGTGTCAGATGATGAAAGGTTATAGCAAGACAGAGAGACAGAAACAGGTATCTTGTAAAAGAAGTACAAGTTTACCCCGCCAAGGAGGGAGAGAGAGAAAGAAAGAGAGAGAGAAAGAAAGAGAGAGAGAAAGAAAGAGAGAGAGAAAGAAAGAGAGAGAGAATGAGAGAGAGAGATCAGGAATGAAGACAGAAACAGGTATGCTACAGCAAAGGAAATACATGGGTGTTTCCTTTGCGGTAGCGCACATGTTTCTATAAAAATATAATAGGATACTTAAACATCGAATGACTATGGGGGCTTATCCAAGTAAAATAGGAATCAAAGGGTTCCATAAGGGAAAAATGGCTGAGAACCCCTGTATTAAAGATTCTTTTACATCTGCTTTAAACAGCCACTCAACCAAGAGAGGAACCAAATTTCCCACAAATCACAACCTAACAAGGAAAGATGTATTTATAATTATCATCATCATTGTCATCATCATTATTTGACGTCTGTAAGGTGTTGAGCTGGCGAAATGCTTAGCAGTATTTTGTTTGTCACTATGTTCTGAGTTCAAATTCTGCTGTGGTTGAGTTTGCCTTTCTTCCTTTCAAAGTCGATTAGATAAGTACCAATTATGCACCATGGTTGATGTAATTGACTATCCCCCTCCACCACAATTTCAGGTCTTGTGCCAATAGAAGAAATGATTAATTAATGTTTGTTTTCCATGCTGGCATGTGTAGGATGGTTTGACAGGAACTGGCAAACCACAGGGCTGTGCCAAGCTCTAATGTCAGCCTGGCCATGGTTTCTACAGCTTGGTGCTCTTTTTAATACCAACCACTTTACAATGTGTACTGGTTGCTTTTTTATGCCACTGTTCTTTTCCTGCAAGACAGGAAAAGAACACAAAAGCTGCCTCAAGAAAGTGGGGGGAGTATTTAAGAGGAGGTGATTTTATGCCGGGTTTCGAAAGAGGGAACGAGCTCAGGTGTCTTGCAATGGAGTGGTATATGGCTATCTCACATTATATAATGATGGGAGTAGCTGGAAAAAAGATAAAGATAATAATAACAGGGTGCCAAAACAAACTCTCAAGGTTTGTTATGTCTGCTATCAACAAGGAGAGCATAAGAGAGGTCACAGAGAGTGGATCAGGGGGAAGAAGAGGGTGTAGTTTCATGAGAGTGTGAGGCTGGGAGTAAAAGATTGTTAGGGATAATGGTAGAGGTGAATGATAGTGAGTGATCAACAAGGGTGGAGATGCAATTGATTGGAAATATCAGTATGGAGAGGGGGTAAGATGAAAGATATAGAATAGTTCATGAAGGTGGATAGACCAGAAAGTAGGAGAATGATGTGCAAGGTGTAAGAGCAATGGGGAGGGAGTCATAGAGGTATATAAGGGTGATTACAGTGAATTGGGAATGATGGTGGATATGAGAGGATATTGAGAATGATAGCAGACATAACAGACATTCATACCCCTAAAATGAAAACAAGTGAGTCATGGCTAGGTTTGCCTGTTCTGGATTGACTTAGGTTTAAACACCAACTTGTACCAAGATCACAAGTTTCTGCTTCTAAACAAATTTAATTGAAGCTGCACATTTTGTTCAGTTTCTTATTGTTAACTACCCCTCTTAGAATCAACAACACTCCATACTTTAAAATGAACTAAGTATGTTTGCGTTTTTTTTTTAAGTCTCTAGTTTTGTAGCTCTAATAACTTTACTAGAATTTGAAGAACCTCATCCTCCATCTAATAGACTAAACTCCTCATCACAAATTCTAATTATAGTTTGATGTGGATCATTAACAAAAAAAAAAAATGGTGAGGGAGAGGGAAAGAACAAACACAACAAAACACTGAGCAATAAACTTGTTAAATATTTGATTGACTATAGAAAAATTAAGCTTCACAGAATTATTTTGCTTTCTGTTTGTGTGTATTTATCCACACCCACCCAAACATATACCATACACGCACCTCAAACATAGATTGTATATGAGCACACGTGTGTGTGTGTGTGACTGTATGAGTGTGTGTGTGTGTATACACACATACACGCTAATATATATATTTATACATACATATATATACACACACATACTAATATATATATTTATACACCTACACATGCATATATGTACACACATGCACTCAAATACACCTCCATATATATATACGTGTTTATATTGCATACACTTGCATCTATATGTATACATATATATATATATATATATATATATATACACACACACACACACATACACGCACACCCAAACACACAGACACGCCCCCATATATCTGTGTGTATACATATGCACACAAACTAGAATGTTAATTTTCATCAATCATTCTACTAAAGGTTTTAGTTTTTGTTGTATATAGTTGTTTGCTTTAAAGCAACACTCCAGTTAAATTCTCTCAGAGAAGTGGTTAAATATTGATTGAACTTCATTTGATTTTACAAGAAATCTAAAACCAGATGCCATAAATAAAATCCAACACACACTTTAATTACAGAGGCAGAGTGACTAAGTTTTAGAATTGTTGGACTACTGACAAAAATGTTATGAGTTCAAAACAAGTTACTGGCATCATTTGTTATTGTAGTAGTTATCCCCACTTCATCTCTGATCAAGGAGATATTTGAGCAAAAGCATTCCAGGTGTGACCATCAAGTCTCATTTTATTTTCTTATTTTCAAACAGGAAGCAATAACAAATGACTGAGACCTTTGGCAATACGCCGTGCTTGAGTAGAAGACCCATCAAGCCAAATGAAATCATAGTTGCAGCAAATACTGGGGTCACACAACTGGCATCCATGCCAGTGGAATGTAAAAACACTCATTACACTCTTAGAGTGGTTGGTGTTATGAAGGGCATCCAGCTGTAGAAACCATGCCTAATCAGATTGGAGTCTGGTGCAGCCCTGGTCAAACCATCCAACCCATGCCAGTATGGACAATGGACGTTAAATGATGACAATGATGAGGATGATGAGGATGATGAGTATAATTTAATTCTTTATGCCTTTTGGTTTAAATCAATCTAAATCCAAATGTGTGCTTTGTTTTTAAATAGTAGGGTACAATTTGCTATTTCTAGCAGGTTAAATTACCATATATAAACTCTCTCCACTTACATTGGCTTGTAAACGCTTATGAAATTTATACATAAATATTTGCTTAAAATAAAATATATTTTTACATTTATTTATTTAACAGTATTTAACAAATAAGTTTATTGTCAATTAAAAGATTTCGATTAAAAAACATATATAAAATCAAATTGCCCATAAAAAGTATTTGCTGTCCACGGACCCCTGTCTTGTCCTTGTGGACCCCCTGTGGTCTGCGGACCACAGTTTGAAAACCCCTGACTTAAACAATCCAAAGAAATGAAGTATATACATTGCTCTGTATTTAAGCAGTCTGCTATACTGAAATATACAGAAGCAGATGTATATTAATAATAACATTTAATCATTTCAATGCATCTGTAGGCTGCTAGAAAGTAAGCAGGTGTGAAACATATCTCCAATCATCTCAGTACTACATCAAATCATTGTTGTTAACTGATGTTCTTGGATCTGACTGCATTAACTCTTCCCAAACCTTTAAAACTGCTACAAATACTAGATTTCACAATCTCTAATAATCTCTTATGGTGACCCCACCCCCTCCATACATATAACATCACTAAAATTGCATCATAAATATTAAGACTCTTCTTTAAATCTAGCATATACATCAGGGCTCTATTTCCACAAATCTAATGTAAGACTAACACTGGATTACTGTTTGCTTTGAAGAGCTGATGCAGCTGCTACAACACACACACACACACACACACACACACACACACACACACACATGCAAATATCTTAGAACAACTCCAAAACAATTTGGCCTTGGTCTATGATATCCCCATGTGGGTTTGGATTTGACTATTCAGTCACCAATGACCTTAAACAACTCAGACATGCTGTTTCTTTTCTCTGTCTTTCCTATCACTATAATAACCTCCACTCCTCTGACTTAACCAACAGTACATTTTTGCCACCCAGACCCACTCATTCAACAGTTTTTTTTCTCTTTCTGTCACTCTTATTATGTTTCACCTCCAAGATATGACACTAAATACTTCACTAATCCTTCTTCTCCAGATCTGTGGCCCTCTACATTTCCTTCTACACCTTTTTTTTCCAACATTTTTACACCAATATTTTTTCTAGACATCAGTTTATAGATGTCAAATCAAGCTCACAAGTTGAGAGGACCTTCAAAGGTCATGAGCACTGCTCTTTTTCCTTTAGCTAACTTATTAAGGAAAAGTTTTTGATCTTTCTCAGTCGCAACTATCCTCCACCATGAACTTATATTATACATCGTACATCATCCATTTGTATCACATGCCCATAGTAACATAGCTACCATGGTAGCACATTATCTATTATTATCTCATCTGTTCCTATTTATTAATTTACTAGCTACAGTCAAAATAATAAAGCAAACGATATTTGCCTGGCCTGCAAGAAAAAATCCATTCATGAAATAATATATCTTGCTGTGTTTCATAAAAATATCTCAATATGCTGAATTAGACAAAAGTATGAAAACAGGTTGAAGCATTAAAAATTTAAAAACTGTGCATCTAAGTATCAACTTTATTTCTTATGTAATATAACTGTAATACAATGTGAAAAATGGAAGCATTATTAAAAAACTCAGATTTATAAAAGAGAGGAATAGAACAATCTGACATTTATTCTGGATTGCAGACAGACTTACATGAACTGGTTTATTCTATGCTGTTGGTGTATATGTTAGTATATGCTTAGGTACAATAGTAACTCTAGTATTTTTTCTAGTCTTTCAGTGAAGCCTTATAATAAATACAATATTCCTCCAAGTAATGACCAAGTGAGTATAGGTGGTGAAGTTATTATGTTGGTTACGTCAGAGGAACAGAGGTTATTGTTATAGCAATAGGTGAGACAAAGAGAATAAACAAGTTCCTTTACTTCTAGAAGCCTTATTCAATTGCATGGCCAAAATAGTCAAGTTTTTTTCTCAAACTGAACTTAGTAATAAACAACTAAATCATCCTCAAATCAAAATGCTACATCACTGGCCAATGGAAGATAATTCAGGAATTTGAATAGTATAATACTAAAAAGTATAACTTAAATAATAGCATTCAACCTCTTTACTATGCATATTGGACATTTTTTAAAAATTTTATAGAATTCAGTCCATATATTTTAACAACAAAATTTCAATAAAATACAATGTATGGAAAGACCAAGGAGAAAATCAACATTTAATTTTAAGGGTACATAACAAAAGCCAAAATATTGATGGTAGAGCATTAGGGCCCTTTGTGATTCTTATAGCTGAAACATCATCATCATCATCATCATCATCATCATTTTAACATCTACTTTTCCTTCTTGCATGCATCAAATGGAATTTGTGGATGGAGATTTTTTACAGCCGGATGCCCTTCTTGTTACCAACCCTCACCTATTTCCAAGCAAGGTAATATTTTCAATGGCTTGACATGTTTCCATAGAAAATTGGAAATAAATGACACCACTTGTATGATGGTGACACTCATTTACAGCTATTGTGTAATGTCAAGACAAGGAGACACAAACACATATACATGCATGTAGACATGGTTATGTGGTAAGAAGCTTGCTTACCAGCTACATGGTTCTAGATTCAGTCCCACTATGTGGCATCTTGGGTAAGTGTATTTTATTATAGTCTCAAGCCAATCAAAGCCTTGTGAGTGGATTTGTTAGATGGAAACTGAAAGAAGCTCATCATATACATACACACACACACGCACACACACACACACACACACACACACACGCACACACACACACACACACACACACACATATATATATATATATACATACATATACATTTGTGTGTGTGTGTGTGTGTGTGTGTGTGTGTGTGTGTTCCCCCACCACTGCTTGACAAGGCCTTGGCGGAATTTGAAACTCAGAACATAAAGAAGGACGAAATGCCTCTAAGCATTTTGTTCCACACACTAACAATTTTCTCAGCTTGCCACCTTAGCAGTAGTAGCAATAGTAGTAGTTATGATGATGAGGATGATTTAGGCATAAGTTTAGAAAATCTCTGATTTACAAAGACAACGACAACACCAGTTATTTACAAATGCCATATAAATGACTAATGAAAGCAGTGGTAACAAGTATTACATGATTCAGCAGAACTGACAGCTTGTGTTTTGAACTGAAATGTTATGTTTATTGAGCTACACTGATATCCTCCCTTCAATGATGGAAATGAAGGAAAGACAGAACTGAGTAAACAATTCAATCAGAGGTAAATAGCAAAGCTGAAGTCTTATAACGTCGTCAACATTACTCAATGTCCACTTTTCCATGCTTGCATGGACCAGTTAATATCTGTTGAGGCAAACTTTTTAGGTAAATGTCCTTCCTGTCATTGCCATACTTCACTTATTTCCAAACAAGGTAATATTTACAGTTCTATATTTAAGAGATGAGGAATTATGTACATTATTTACAATTGACGGATATTTGACCTCATCTTGTTTGTTGTCAACACAATGTTTCAGGCATATGGCGTAGTGGTACGCTACTAACCCCAAGATTCCGAGTTCGATTCCAGGCAGTGACCTGAATAATAATAATAAGAAGAAGAAGAAGAAGAAGAAGAAGAAGAAGAAGAAGAACAACAACAACAACATCGAAAAATATCTTAGAAATGAGAACCAAGGTTTGAAATTTCCCAAAACACCTGATGAAGGCTGGAGGGTATATCAGCCGAAACGTTGTGTTAACAACAAACAAGATGAGGACAAATATCCATCAATTGTAAATAATGTAAATAATGAAGGTAATATTTTCCAAAACCCAGACATGTTTTTACAGAGGATTGGAACTAAAGGACACTGCTTGCGTGATGGTGACACTCATTTACAACTATCAAGTCAAGGCAAAGAGACAGTAATACACACAC
>NC_068981.1:147934864-147937320 GCF_001194135.2 Octopus bimaculoides
ATTTAGAATATATATATATATATTTAGAATATATATATATATATATTTAGAATATATATATATATATTTAGAATATATATATATATATTTAGAATATATATATTTAGAATGATAAGGTAGTCAGAATGTTGGAAGATTGTATATTTTTATTTATTTACACCTTATTTACATTTTAATAAGATGTAAATAAACAAAAAAATATATATAACCATCCAACATTCTATCTTATTATTCTGGAGCTCTGGTCCTCTGGAGCTCCATTATGTCAACAAATGCAAAAGTATACATCTTGATAACAGGCCTAGAAAGGATCATAAGAAATGTGTCTCAGAAGTGTTGACTCTGTGAACTGAGAAAACATGTACAGGATTTCATCTATTGCATGCATCATACAACTAAACAAAATATTCACCAAGTTTAATACAAAAAAATTCTTTGCCAAGATTAGACCCTTCGAATAGCATCTAATAGTTTGCCTGTATTTTTGGTAGCGTTTTTTTTTTTTTTTAGGTTAATCATGAGTCATGGGACTCTAGACCAAAGTTTAATCCAGTTTCTATTGTATATAACTGACTGAAATTACAACACCCCCACCCACACTGAACAGGACACCAATCTTTTGCAGGTTTAACTTCCAAGTTTTTGCTTGAACTCCTTTACAGCTGAGTGAACTGAAGCAATGTGAAATGAAGTATTTCACTCAAGGACGCAGTGCAATGCCCACTTGAGGAATGAAAACTACAATCTTGCTACTATTAATGCAAAACCCTAATTACTAGGCCATCTTCCTTGACCCTGTTGTGTTTCCCTCCATGTATAGCTTCTATTGTAAAAGAATCATTTAGTATGAATTTTTCTAGTAAACAGCATCACTCTTTCAGCTACAAGAATTTTTTTCTCATAAATCCTTGGTCTTTAGATTTTCAGATCAATGTAACTCCAATTCTTGGAAAAATATTTGAACACAAGCTAAAAGAATGACATAAGCAAAACATCTGAAGCCACATTTTAACACCATTTATTATATTTATTCTATGTTCAATATCACACTTGTCTATTTCAGCTATAAATACATAAAGAAATAAAATGAAGACCAGAAGATTGTTTACAAAATGTAGATGATTAGTTATTTAGAATTATTTTAGTTTATTATTTATCTCCAGCATTTCTTCTTTTACTGGTTTTAGTCATTAGATTGTGACCATGCTGGAACACTACATTTTACAGTTGTGGCCAATTATATTGAGTTGAAGCTAAATGTCCCTCAATATGTGTGCGTATTTGTGCATGAGGGGCTGAGAGCATCTTGACATTGTCTGGTAGTTGTAAAACGCATGTCACAATCATAAAGTAATGTCTTTCAATTTCAGTCTTCTAGGAAAACACCTCTGGTCATGGGAAATACTACCTTACTTGGAAACAGGTGAAGGTTAGCAACAGGAAGAGCACTGGGTCATAAATAATTTGCCTCAACAAATACCATCTAGCCTATGTAAGCATAGAAAAGTAGACATTAAAATGATGATGATGACTATGAAGCTGAAGATAATGAACAGTGTTTTGATCATTTTGTGGTGGCAGAACCCACACAAGTGGTAGAATGTTTGACTATGATTAACATAAGTTAATTAAGTAATATGTAATAGGATATAGTAAAATGCATGCTGTAACAATAACTCAGTGTTGAAACCCTATTGTGGAGCATCATTTTCTCTCAACTATGCTGACATTTAGGCATTTATCTGTCTAACTGGAAGGAAAACAACTTTCGTAATGATATCAGATTTCGATGAATATCTATAAAATATCATTGAAAATTATCAGAAAGAGTTTTAAACAACATTTGGCTGAAGCAAACCAAAAGAAGGTTTAGATTTGATATATTATAAATGTCACCTAGACCTACCATCAAGGTGAGGAATGTTATGGGCTATCATAAAATTTTGAATTAATTAGATGATCACAATATCTGAAAGACAAAGAAATAGTCTTTCTACTCATTTCACATTGACATACATCATCTGCCAAGCTACAGGTTTACTCTTTATTCTCTATATTTCTCCCTTAACATTCCACATATAAAATGAAATATAAATATATAATATATGTGAAAATATATCAAAAATAAATATATTTAAAATATTCTTAACATTGAAGTTAAACATAGAGAAACTAGAAACATATGAGATATAAAGATATATTATATATATATATAGCAGTATACCAGTGTTGTAAAAAAAAAAACAACACTTTCGTTAATAGAAAATGGTGTATTATTGAAAATAGTGGGAAAAACCATTGATAAGTTTCTTAACTAAAATCTCAGCACTTTATATTCAACAAAAAAATGTTTCAAAAATGTGATGGTGCTTTTAACATTTGTGAAGCCTTTCATAATAGAACTTTTAATACAAAAGTGTGTGGATGTGTGTGTTTGTGTATATATATAACAAAAG
>NC_068981.1:147942080-147952523 GCF_001194135.2 Octopus bimaculoides
TGAGTGGTTGGCGTTAGGAAGTGCATCCAGCTGTAGAAACTCTGCCAAATTAGATTGGAGCCTGGTGTAGCCATCCGGTTGCACCAGTCCTCAGTCAAATCGTCCAACCCATGCTAGCATGGAAAGCGGACGTTAAACGATGATGATGACGATGATATATATATATAGCAGTATACCAGTGTTGTAAAAAAAAAAACAACACTTTCGTTAATAGAAAATGGTGTATTATTGAAAATAGTGGGAAAAACCATTGATAAGTTTCTTAACTAAAATCTCAGCACTTTATATTCAACAAAAAAATGTTTCAAAAATGTGATGGTGCTTTTAACATTTGTGAAGCCTTTCATAATAGAACTTTTAATACAAAAGTGTGTGGATGTGTGTGTTTGTGTATATATATAACAAAAGGTAATTTGTATATCCGATTAAACATGGATGCTTTGTTAGAACAACAAATATTGCATTATTAGCCTTGAGAAATCCTCTACAGAGGCACTTGGTGCATAAAGCTTACACATAGATCATAGCAAATGAAAGTCATCTGTCATGGATGATGGAATTCCGATATCATGTGATTTCGGTCTTTTGGACCTCCTCAGTGGGAAACACCAATCACTGGATGTCAGTCAAATTTCACTACCACAATATATAGAATATCAACATCTTTTCGGGCATTGATGTCATAAATAGCTAACAAGCTAATTAGAAATTAATTATTAGCAATGGAAGCAGTACTAATACCAAAAGGGAATCTTTATATCCAACTTAGCATGAATGCCTTGTTAGAACACCAAATACTGCATTATTAGCATTTGAGAGATTCTCTCATATACATGCTTGGTGCATAAAAGCACATGCATAAATCACAGCAGATGAAATTTGTCTGACTTGGGTTCTGGAATTCCCATATCACAAGTGTGAATTGTTGCTTATGCATGCAGGAGGAGAAGGTTTCACCCATAGTATTTAAAATGTTTATTGTTGATGTTATGATATTTAATCAAGTTTTATGTCAAAATATGTGAAAATATGTGAAACTCCACAATTATCTGCACATATGTACAAATATGAACAATTATGTGCACACACTTAAACATGAACAAAATGCATAATGCAGGTGTGTGTGTATATATATCTATGTGTGCACATATTCTGCATGGATGTACATGTGCATATATGTGTGTATTCATATTCATATTTATATTATATTTATAAACTTGAATGTGGCCAGAACTAATGTAAGGGAAATCGTAATTGGGAGTTGTTTCATCTGATCTATATATTTATGTTTATTTCAAAATCCCTCACAGTTTTGTGAAGATTTGTTGTATTGTCATCTAAAATAGAGACAAGTAGCAACATCCCAAGTGGCAGGTTTGATAATTGCTGAGAATTCTCGGCATGAAACCAATAGTGATGTTGCTAACACACAAATAAAGAATATTTATCCACCAATGTGGTGTCGAGAACTCTCAATGTTCGATATTAGTGTATATATGGGTGCGCGCGCGTGTGTGTGTACATACATACAGATTATTTATACATTTCATATATCTATATATGATAATAATTGAAAGAGAAATGTTGTATTAAATAATATGATTTGGGAATGTTGTAAATGGATGTGAAGCAGTGAAATTTGTCTAATCTAGGAAAAGGTAGAAGGAAATTTTGCTTTGTAATAATTTATCTGGAAATAATGATAAAAAGAATGTCAACTAAAAATCTTTTTGTGTAATTTATTGCTTCCACTTTAAGTTTGAAACTTGTAGCTGACTAAACATCATAACTAATTAAAAAGCTATAACCTGCAAGTGGTTAAGAAAACAACAACCTATATGAATAGGGGAAAGGAGAAATAACAAAGTTACAAAAATAACAGCACATTATTCTATTTAGAAGGACTGCCTGAATTGCATCTATTATGTTTCCACAGGGACAAAATAAATGTTTGAATTATTGTGATGCCATTATGAACCCAATGCATTGAGAATCAGTGAATGTTGAAAATGTTCTAATTTTATAAGAGTTTCTATTTGCTTATCTGCACTAAAAGTGTTGCTATTAGCAACAAGCCTAGAGGGGGAGTGTTTTTATGACTGCTCCAAGCTAGATAATGGCACTTACACTGTGGAAGAAATGCATTCAGCCACAGAATGAAAACAATATATAAGTTTTAATGGACTACTAAAGAAAAATTTGAAGAAATGAAACAAAAATGATAACAAGAAATCAATACATTAATGTGTTAATGTGTGAAGTTAAGTCATTGTATTCTTTCAGTTATCTAAATTGTAAGCTGGCTGCTGTTAATGAGTTTGCCATCAATAGGGAATCCAGCCAGTAAGTTGACAAATCAAGAATGTTCACTACTTAACAAAGTTAAGATTTTCTTCAGTTCAGTATTTTCTTGTAGAGAGTTTTGGCATCATTTATTTAATAGAATTAATTTTAATGTTATCTTTTTTTTTTTTCAGGAAATGAAGCAGTGGAGAAAATTTATTGACAACAATTTAAAAGGCAACAGGAAATTTTCTCAAACTAAAACACAAACACACACTCATGCATATGCAAATTGATGCATATACAGAATATATAAGTGTGTGTGTGTGTGTGTGTGTGTGTGTGTGTGTGTATCGTCATCATCATCATCATCATCATTTAACGTCACTCTCATACATTGTCAGCATTAGCAAAAACAGTAATGCTAATTTGTATTAAGTATTGTTTCCCAAAGACAATATAGAGGATGATAAGGAACATAGTTACCCCATGAGTCTAAACAAATCAAGATGTGCCAGTGAGAGAGCCTCTACATGGAAGCTCAACCCACTAGAAATAGCAGCCAAATCCCACTCAAATTCTACTCTATCATCATAAGGAATGAAAGGACACATTAGGTAATGTAGTTGTAGTTACACCATGTTTGAAAGATTTAAGGAAAAACAAAATTGTCACTGCTATCATGGCTTTGATCACAGGTCTGCTCAGTCACAGGTCTATTCAGTCAGGACTTGACTACAAGGCTAAACAATAAAACCAACAAATTAGGTTCAGGATCAGGTTCAAGACAACTAATGACCCTGCTTTTGTTTTCTCTGCTGTGAAAACTAGTATCAAGGAACTGCTCTACCATGAAAGCATTCCTCTGATTATTCTTCCCTAGAACATAGCACTCAATCAAAACCCATAGCCTGGAGAAACTGTAGCCACATAGTAAGCAATGCAATCTCCAATTTCCATCTTTTCCAGACACCAGCCAACATGACTTAACTGATTCAGTAAGGTATTTGAGCTTTGCAATCACATTATGCTGCGTTACAAGTAGCAGATAGCCTAATAAGACCTAGCTTCTCTTAAGAATGCTTAGCTGTTGGTTTCTTTATGAGGGGTTCTTACATCCTTTGATAGGTTTTAATTTTATTCCTGCTATATTTTCACCAGTGGAAGCACAATGGCCCAGTGGTTAGGGCAGCGGACTCACGGTCATAGGATCGCGCTTTCGATTCCCAGACTGGGCATTGTGAGTGTTTATTGAGCAAAAACACCTAAAGCTCCATGAGGCTCCGGCAGGGGATGGTGGTGAACCCTGCTGTACTCTTCCACCACAACTTTCTCTCACTCTTACTTCCTGTTTCTGTTGTGCCTGTAATTCAAAGGGTCAGCCTTGTCACACTGTGTCACGCTGAATATCCCCGAGAACTACATTAAAGGTACACGTGTCTGTGAAGTGCTCAGCCACTTGCACGTTAATTTCACGAGCAGGCTGTTCCGTTGATCGGATCAACTGGAACCCTTGACGTCGTAAGCGACGGAGTGCCAACAACATATTTTCACCAAGTAAACTGGTCTGGGTTGGCCAGTTCAATAACCAATCACTCAGCCACAAGACAGATTGCACTAGGCTACATCATGCCAGTAGCATGTAGACCTTACCTCCTAAAACAGGCTAATAGTCACAGCTGGAACTCTTTTGATTAAGGGCTTCGTTAACAACAACAATCTAACAACTATCCTTCTACTAGTGTCATTTGTACTAATTTTCTTCAAAATCTGTACAATAGTACATGATGTAGTGTCAGAATTGACACAAATGCTCTTTTAGGTTAATGATAAAAAGGTTTTAGTTTTCTATTACATTTACATTAAGCATGGTTTTTTAAAGGAATATAAATCAACCCCAACATTTGACCAGTATTTCATTTTATGGATCCAGTGAGATGAAAGGCAAAGTTGACTACAGACAAAATTTGAACTCAGAACTAAATACCACAAAACACTAATAATACTGCTAATCTACCATCAATAAGTCAAATGGAATAGCTAGGTAATTTTAAACATATTTTCTCTGAAATTTATCAGAAATAAGTTGAGATGTCGAGATATGTATGTATTTTTATTTTTTTTAAATGAGAAAATGGAGGAAAAAAATTAGGATAATAAATTACTGAAGTTGATGTGTTTGAAGATATTAAGGTATCTTCTCAGGTTTCTCAATCTTTCATAATTTTAAATATTTTATGAATACTTTTATTTATTTATTTTTTTTTTTGCCTATAAAATTTGAATTTCAAGCCAAATATTTCATGTTGTATAAATTCCGTTTCTAATTTCAAAAACCATTTCATGCAATCTTTATTTAGAATAATTGATTTTAATATTGGTTTTCCTCAAAATATTACAAGAAAAAAAATCTTGGGGATGATTAAGAGAAAGTGTTAATGATTACAAGGAATTCAACTCACACCTTTATGATCGATTGGCTTCAACAGTCTTTTGCTCAAAATTTACATTACTAACTCAAACAAACGTCTGATTTTGCTCTCAGTTGTTGTTTTCTAAAGAGTGAGAAGCATCAGAAAAAAATACTTCACAGTATTTATGTACATTATAACATGGATGCAACATGGCTGAATAGTCAAGAAGTTTACTTCATGATCATGAGATCCCATGTTCAATTCCAGTGCATGGCACACAAGCTTTTTACCATAGTTTTTAGTATGAACTGTATGTCTAAGGTCAACTCAAGCTTTGTGAGTAAAAGTAGAAACTGTATGTAGAAGCCATTACAGGTACAGTCCATCAAATGATGGACTGTACCTGTAATACAAAGGTTTAACCATGTTGCACTGATATCACCTGAGGATAATATTATGGTTACACATGTCTGTGGAATGTTCAGTCATTTCTTTCACTTTTTGCTTGCTTCAGTCATTGGATTGCAGCCATGCTGGAGCACCACCTTGAAGGGTTCAGGTGAACAAATTGACCCTTATACTTATTTCTTTTATTTAAGATGTGTACTGATTTTATAAGTCTCTTTCACTAAACAACAAGGTTATGAGAACATAAACAAACCAACACTAGCTATCAAGCATTGAGGAAGGACAAATGCACACACACACACACAATGGGCTTCCACACAGTTTCAGTTTACTAAATTCACTCACAAAGTGTTCATTGACCAGAGACTATAGAAGAAAACGCCTGTCCAAGATTCCACACAACATGACTGAACCTGAAGCCATGTAGCAGCAAAGAGAGCTTACTTTACCATACAGCCATACCTGTGAACTAATTCACGTAGTAGATAGATCAGTTGATCAAACAACTGAATACTCATTGTCAACACCAACAGAACTCCATTTACATCACAGGAAAGTTGCTCTCTCTCTCTCTATATATATATATATATCTCTCTCTCTCTCTCTTTGATGAAAGGCTTTGCTTAAAACATCTAAATTCTCATTTCCCTGTTGCATACAAATTTATCTAAATCTATAAAGTTTCATAGATCATTTTGGCTAACACAGACCAACATTAGTTCCTCAGCCTTTGATATTTTGTTGCTTTAAGGTATTTGTATCATGTGGTTTGGAAACTAAATTCTGATATGATCAATTTGTACTTCATCCCTCCAAATTCACAAAAATAAAATGAGGTTTTTTTTTTTCCAGCCTATAATACTAACATGAACAAATGCTTAGAACTACTACTATAGTTATACATATAATAAAAAAGCTTTAACTTATTTTCAAAGGTTGATCCAGTATTTAATAATGAGTTCAATATAGTCCTCTTAAGTAATGTGTTTAATACAGTTCAGAACTAAAAACTAAAAGTATAAAACAATATTTGACTAACAGAATCTTCTGTTTATGTGCTTAATGACTGTTAGCTGATGTTATAAACTCAGACTGTTAATGTCAAAGTTTAGATAAAGTTAATATTTTAATATATTTGAGCCAACACTGAAGTCTCAGATTCACTGGTCTACTGTCAGAAATGTCAAAGAAACAGATAATAGAAACTATAAATTCAAACTAGCTATTAATGAAATGCCATGATAAATATCAGTAACAGACAGAAATTAACTGGTTGTTATCAAAAATGACCAGCATCACCTGATCTTTGTAACTAAACCCTATATCACTGTATGTGCAGCATATGTCAGAGGCATTGAAAGTAGTGTACTTGGGGTGGAGGTGATGGCATAGCCCTTACACTTTGGGAACAAACAGGTGTGAATAGATGTGAAATTTTCTTCAATTACTTATAATACTTGTTAATTATGGTAACAACACCAAAATTACCTTTGTAGCCGAGCACAAAGAACTCTTGATATGCACATATATTCACAAGGCACATTTTAAGAAAACATATATACATAGGTGCAGGCGTGGCTGTATGGTAAGAAGCTTGCTTCCCATCCACATGGTCTGAGTTCAGTCCCACTGCATGGCACCTTGTCCAAGTGTCTTCTACTATAGCCTCAGGCCTACCAAAACCTTGTAAGTGGATTTGATAAATGGAAGCTGAAAGAAGCCTGTCCTATTATACTGGGTCATTCCATAAATAATGCAGTTTTTTTAGAGTTCTTTTATTTTTCAAAATTAAGATAAACAAAGTTCTTTTTTAAAATATAAAATATACTCTTTCCTTTTCTACAATGCTCTTCCACCTATCTGGTTGACTTGCTAGGCCCCTCTTCCAAAATTCCCTTGTCTGTGACAAAAGGCGAGGAAATATGAGTGAGGGGGAATGAAAGAACGAAGAGTGGAATGAACGAATAAGGGTGAAAGGGCTAACAGACAGAAATAGAGTCATACAAGATTTAGAAAAATGTATACTTACATATGAGAGACAGAGTGTACGTACTCCGCTATATATATATATATAAATAATAGAAAATGGGACAAGAACGCAAAACATCCAGAGAATTAGGTGATACAAGAAAGGGACAACAAAACATCCAGATAGACGATATGAAGAAAACAAGGACAGGTCATTCGGAGTTTTCTTTCATCAGTCGAGATTCAGATTATCTTTGCAATTTCGGCTGGTTATACTCGATATTGCTCCAATCTGGCCAGCCCCAAGGAAAAACTAAGCTAAGAGCATTAGATTCCTCGGAAGAAAGCAGCAAATGTATACAAAAACAAGGACAGAAAAAAAATGAACAATGTTATACAAATACAATAAAAATAACAGGACATAACAACAGGTGTCTTTCGACTAAGGATGAATTAAATTAAGCTGGCGTGTGTGGAAATGAAGCCTTATGGCAGGGATACAAGATTTCACAGGCACAGGGAGGAATATCGATGTTCCACGATATATATATATGTCTGTAAAAAACATAAATCCAAAAGAAGAAGCAGTATATATTAAAAATGGGGAAGGTCGGTTTATTGGATTACCTCAGGTTTCCCATCCATAAAGGGTTTGGCTTTACGGCATATCATCAGATCCCAAAACCTTGGGCCAAGAGGTTTTGGTATCTGATGATATGCCGTAAAGCTAAACCCTTTATGGACAGGAGACCTAAGGTAATCCCATAAACTAGCCTTCCCCATTTTTGATGTATGTATGTATGTATGTATGTATGCATGTATGTATACACACACACACACACACACACACACACACATACACACAACAAACTTCTTTCAGTTTTGATCTACCAAATCTTAAGGTTTTGGTCAGGCCAGGGCTATAATAGAAGACACTTGCCCTACAGTGGGAGTGAACCCAGTACCATAGAGTTGGAAAGTAAACTTCTTAATCAAATAACCATACCTGTGAAGTATGAAATTCACTGAGATAATACAAAACTTATTGAAATAATAACAGAACTCAGTCAAATAGAATGGAATTAAGTGAAATAATTATATCATCATCATCATCATCATCGTTTAACATACGCTTTCCATGCTAGCATGGGTTGGACGATTTGACTGAGGACTGGTGAACCAATATGGAAATAATAATTTTTATATAAATTTAAAGGGAAAACTTTCAAATATGAATATTACTGTATCTTTTGAAGTTGTCATTGTTTGATAAATGTCTTGATCTGAGAACTTGTTTTGAAACTAAAGTTATGTAAGAGCCATTTTAACTATTCCAGAACACACAAAAATTTACATTCATTTTCCAATTATATCTTGAAGTGCTGAAATTTTCATCATACTTCTGTCACCCCCATCATTGAAAAAATTTCACTGCAATTGTTGACTACCCTTTAGATACCCCAGTAGGAGATTACCTGCAGTAGAAACAGGATTTTGGGTTGATAACATAACCATCATATCCACTTACATAACAGGAAGCCAGTGGGGAACTCACTTGTAATCAGAAAAGACCCTGTTATATTGGCAACTGCCAAACTGAACATTCAGCAATATGCTTCATAAGAGTAATAAAACATGTCACAAACACACCCACCTCTAGAACAAAACATATTCAGTATTTTATTTTCTGAATGTAGTTATATGGTTACACACAAAAAAGATAATTTCAGGCTATATAAAGTAGCTATAGAAAAGTTTGAAAATATCCTAAACAACAATGCCAACGGAATATGCTTTCTCTATACCATAACAAGATTTGGATCAAAGTAGTTAGCAATAATAATTGTTTCTAATTTAAGCACAAGGTTAGCAATTTTAAGGAAGTGGTTTAATCAGTGCCATCAATCCCAGTATTTGACTAGTACTCTGTTTCATTGACCTTGGATGGTGTCAAACTCAGTACTAAATCAGCTAACAGGTTTAAGAAAATCCTCTGAGAAACTAAGCTTAATATTGAAATTATATAAAAAGTAAGACAGGTAGAATTATTAGATCAATAATTTGTAAATCTTGACATTTTGACACCTGTACAAAGACTAAGCTATGTGCCAAAAATCCACATACCACTTGCAAAGTAAAAAATATAGTATACTACATAAGGTGCCAAGAAGGAGCATGTGTTAACCTTCCTGAAACTTAAGAGAAACAGTTTGAAGTATCAGTGAGCATTGGAACAACTATGTTGAATAGAAAACTACTTTCATACTTTTCCAACATGCACTAAAATATAATGGTTCGATCAACAGACTTAAAGTGACTGTTATATCTACACCTAATTATGATACAATGCTAAGATGAGTAACTGAATTAGTTTCTATACAAAAGTATGAATCCAGTAACTCTGAACTAAAACTGGCCTGAACTATGACAATCCATCCAACCCATGCCAGCATAGAAAGCAGGCATGTGGTGAGGGTGGTGGTATAGTTAAAATTACTTTCAAATGAGGTTTCCTTTGCTAATTACAAAATGTTGAGACATAAATATAAGTGATAAATTTTCTGTAAAATTGGAAAGATACAACAGAAAGGACGTTAGAGAAAATAAGAAAATGTAGCAGTTAATGTTTTTCTAATGCAGAAAACTTATTGTTTAAATATGTCGGACAGAGTAATAATTAAAATAATATACACAATAGATATTACAATATATAAACAATATAATTTGCTGAACAATCAAATTTCAGAACAAAAGCAAGATCTATTATTTTTGTTATTGGTTGTAATTAAATGAGACACTATATCAAAAGTAGTTCTTTTGTTGTTATGTACAACCTGCTTTATAAGTACTAATACATTGTCTGTTGTTTTACAAATAGAATAAATTATATTCTGTTCCATAGAAATATAGCTATATATTTATCATAAAAATAACAAATGGCTAAACAATTAGAAATAAAATACATATTCAATTTTAACTTTGTAAATAGCTATATGCAAATTAAATACATGCTTTTGAACCCAGATGTTGTACTGAAAAAATGAGCTCCTGCTCCCATCAATAAATAATTAAATAACATCAATGAGACTTTTATCATGTCTTGGGCTGTTAAACATAGAGCCCAACTCTTTCTAGATCTAACCACTTTCAATTTTTTCTGAAGAGAGAGAGATGAAGTAATCAAATATTATTAGTACATTATTGACTACCAAAGGGAAGGAAAGACTGAAATCATCAGGATTTGATCTGGGAGAAGAGGACTGAAATGAATATTATAAGGTATTTTACCTGACCCTCTAACTACTCCAATTCATCTCTCTCTCTCTCTCTCTATCTCTCTCTCTCTCTCTCTCTCTCTCTCTCTCTCTCT
>NC_068981.1:147952570-147952842 GCF_001194135.2 Octopus bimaculoides
CTCTTGAAGAAGAAGAAGAAGAAGAAGACCCATCAAGCCAAGTAAAATTTCAGTTGAGGCAGATACTGGTGTCACGCTAATGGCATCCATGCCAGTGGCATGTAAAGCACCCATTACACTCTTGGAGTGGTTGGCATTAGGAAGGGCATCCAGCCATAGAAACCATGCCAAATCAGACTGTAGTCTGGTGCAGCCTTCCAGCATGCCAGCCCTGGTCAAACCATCCAACCTATACCAGCATGGACAACAGATATTAAATGATGATATATATA
>NC_068981.1:147952951-147960786 GCF_001194135.2 Octopus bimaculoides
ATCATCATCATCATCATCATCATTTAACGTCTGCTTTCCATGCTGGCATGAGTTAGACGGTCTGACTGAGGACTGGCAAGCCAGGAGGTTGCCTCAGGCTTCAATCTGATCTGCTAAGGTTTCTACAGCTGGATGACCTTCCTAACGCCAACCATTCTGAGAGTGTAGCGGATGCTTTTTATGTTCCACTGGCATGGGGCCAGTCAGGTGGCACTGGCATTGACCATGCTTGAATGGTGCTTTTTATGGGCTACTGGCACAGGAGCCAGTCAGGCAGCACAGGCATCGACTATGCTTGAATAGTGCTTTTTACATGCCACCGGCACTGGCATCACCCACACTTGAAAGGTGCTTTCTTCATGCCATTGGCACAGGTGCTAGTCAGGTAGCACTGGCATTGGTCATGACTATGATTTCACTTGACTCAACTGGTCTTCTCAAGCATAGTATATTGCCCAATGATTGAAGGGTATGTTTAAACAGGGTGGTTATGCGACACGGGCATCAGCCACAGTTACGATCTCACTTGGCTTGCCGGGTCTTCTCAAGCACAGCATATCTCCAAAAGTCTCAGTTGCTTGCCTTTGTGAAGCTCAATGTTCGTGCTTCACCACCTCATCTCATGTTTTCCTGGGTCTACCTCTTCCACAGGTTCCCTTCACTGTTAGAATGTGACAATTCTTCATACAACTGTCCTCATCCATACACAACACATGACCATACTAGCACAGTCATCTCTCTTGCATACCACATCTGATGCTTCTTATGTCCAACTGTTCTCTCAGGGCACTTACACTCTGTCATGTATGCACGCTGACATTGCACATCCAGCGGAGCATACTAGCTTCATTTCTTTCAAATCTACACATCCTCAGCAGTTACAGCCCATGTTTCACTGCCATGTAGCATGGCTGTTTGCACACATGCATCATACAGTCGACCTTTCACTCTGAGTGAGAGGCCTTTTGTTACCAGCAGAGGTAGGAGCTCTCTGAACTTTGCCCAGGCTATTCTTATTCTAGCAGCTACACTCTTAGAGCATCCACCTCACTATTAACTTGGTCACCTAGTTTTTCTCCCTGGCATGTAATGGAATCTGTTTTCTGTACATCAGTGCTTATTGTCTCTGTACATCTGTCACATACAAAAACTATCTTCCCAGTTAACCTTCCTTTGATATTGCTGCACCTCTTATGTGTCTATAGCTCACACCAGGTACATCTTATGGAGTTTCTACCTACGCCTTTTCTACGGATCAAGCAGGGCCATCTACCTGAAGGGATTTGTGATTTGTCTGCTTTCCTACTTATTAAGACTTTGGATTTTGCTTGATTGATGCTAAGGCCCTTTGATTCTAGACTTTGTTTCCACACCCGAAACTTCTTCTCTAGTTCTGATAGTGACTCAGCTATAAGAGCAAGATCATCAGCATAGAGGAGCTCCCAGGGGCATCCTGTCTTGAAATCCTCTGTTATTGCCTGGATGACTATGATGAACAAGAGGAGGTTGAGGACTGATCCTTGGTGAACCCCTACTTCTACCAGGAATTCTTCTCTATACTCATTTCCAACCCTCACTCTACTGACAGCATCCCTGTACATAGGTTGTACAGCTCTCACCAACCACTCATCTATCCCTAGTTTCTGCATTGACCACCAGATAAAGAATCGGGGGACCCTGTCAAAAGCTTTCTCCATGTCAATGAAAGCCAAGTACAGAGGTTTATCTTTGGCTGAGAATTTCTCCTGCAGCTGTCTTACCAGAAATATAGCATCAGTGGTGCTTCTCCCTGGCACAAACCCAAACTGTATCTTGTCTAAACTAATTCTCTCCCTAATTAGTTGGGCTATGACCCTCTCCATGGCTTTCATCACCTCTGTAATTCTTCCTATTTAATGCGTCACCGTTACATTTGTAGTAGTTAACTATGGTGCTGCTACACCAGTCATTTGGTATGATTTCTTCATGTATTACCTGGTTGACTATACAGGTAACTAGACTATCACCTACACTGCCAGATATTTTAAGCATCTCAGCAGTGATTCCTGATGGGCCGGGGGCTTTCCCTGTCATACCCTTAATTGCTTTATTTACCAAGGTACTGTCAATTTGGATAGCTGGTCTCTCTGTTGGGTCAACATTTGGCAGACTCTCTTTCTCCCATTCATTCTCTTCATTTGGCAACCTTTCATAGTGGTGTCTCCAAGTCTCTCTCTTTGCAGTATCATTAAATGCAAGTGAGCTATCATCGATGCAGACATATTTCTCTCCTATGACATCACGCTCCTCTCTCACACACTGTCTTGCAATACAAACCATTTCAAGTCTCTGGTCCTCATGACGCAGAACATTGGAAAATTTTTTCTTATCTGCTTCCCCTCTGGCTAAGTATACCTGTCTCCTAGCTTCTCTTCTGGTGATCTGATACAGTTCCCAGCTACCACCACATTTCCAGTCCTTACATGCCTGTTTCTTTTCCCTAATGGCCCTGTCAACTACATTGTTCCATCACCACATTACCTTACGTCAAGAGGGGACTTTGCACTAGCCACAGATCTGGTCAGTAGCCCTCAACAAGTTATCCCGGAGGATCCTTCAGTTGTCCTCCACATTATGTGATGCTATATCCTCCTCTTTTTCGTCAAAAGCTTCAAATAATACATCTCTAAATCTCTGTCGATTCAGATGATCCTTAAGCTTCCAGACCCTTCTTTTCCATGCTGGTCATCTTCTGGGCAACCATTTAGCCCTGATCTTGAAGTCGCTAACTAGTAACCTATGTTGTGGGGTGCATTCTTCACCTGGGAGAGTTTTGGCATTTATAAGTAGCCATCTTTACTGTTTCCTGGCGAGAAATAGTCCATCTGACTAGTGTACCCATCAGACTGGTAGGTGAACTGGTGACTAGTAGGTTTCCTGAAGCTAGTATTTCAGATCATAAGATCACTTGCATCACAAAACTCCAGCAGTCTGGTTCCCTCCTCATTGCAGGAACCAAATCTGTTGCCACCATGTACACCATGGAAGCTTCCTGGATGTTGTCCAACATGCCCATTTAAGTCACTAGCCACAAAGTGAAGGTCTCTATCATTCGTCAACGTGGTAGTCTGCAAGAGCGTGTCATAAAATCAGTCTCTCTGTTTATCAGGTAGCCCTGGCTGAGAGGCATAGGCTAAGATAATGGTTGCTAATTCATGTTACAGCACTAGTTTAATAGTATATATATATACACACACACACATTCAAGAGAGAGGGGAGTAATGATTATGTTGACAAATAGAATACTATGTTCCTTTGAAGATAGAATGTTAAGGTCAATGAAATCAACTTTGCGTGTGTGTGTGTGTGTGTGTGTGTGTGTGCATGCATGCATACGTCCACGTGTGTTTGTGAGAGAGAGAGAGTGAGAGAGATAGTGAGAGATAGTGAGAGAGAGAGTGAGAGAGAGAGAGAGTGAGAGAGAGAGAGAGAGAGAGTGAGAGAGAGAGAGAAAAATACACACAAACAAATCCAGTCTTTATAATCATTAAAATAGATTTTCTTGAGTGGGAGAAAAGCATCCTTTTTTCATTCCATTAGTATCATCATTAATATTACTGATTGTTGTAACAGCATAGGTAATGTCTGTTTCTCTTACGACATCATCCTATTCACCAACCTTTAAGACATTGATTTTTAACATAGATATAAGGCAATCCAAATTCTTTACAGGTTTCTAGTTTAACAAGTCAGTTCTGAGAGGATTTGAACTCAGAATATAAAGAGAGATATGCAATAATTCAGTTGGCAGAGGAGAGATTTGTAGTTACCATGTAATTAAATACTGCAAAGTATTTTGTATGGTGCTTTACTAATACAGCAATATTTACTACTCTGCACAATATCTAGAATGTAACTAACGGTTCTGCTCTTATCTAAAACAATAATACTATGGAAATAGAAATGGTTACAACCTTTTCTTGTTTGTTGCAGTTAGATAATTTTTTTGAAATAAATTCCTTTGCAGAAAACAGATTTATCAACAAATCCTGACTCCATTCTCCAAGCTGCCATACGAACCTTGATATCAACTTTGTATCTCTTCTCAATGGGTTTGTTGGTTTGCTCCTATCTTTCTTTATGCAACAGTATTAGAAACAACTTTGCTAATCTTCTCTTACTACAAACATCACTCTTTTGCCAAAACTCTTTTTCCTATATGGCTCCTTCCTTTCGAGCAACTATTTTCTTTCTGACCTTTGCCAACTATTTATTCTCGGGATATAGCTAGCATAGATTCAAATCTAAGTATAGACTTCAACTACAGTTGAATAAACCTTATTTATTTTATCCTAAATCAAGAATTCTGTAATTGCCGAAATCAATGAAATATATTTGCAAAATATCCCAAAATAATCTTTCTTTCAATGCTCAGTCTGGCTCTATATACTGAAATGTCTAATCCTACAGCTTTAACTGGAATGTTTTGGAAATATATATATATATATATATATATATATATATATATATATATATATATATGTATGTATGTATGTATGAAAAGATAACTAAAACTGTTTTGGCATAACAACATTGTAGTGGATATATATTTGACAAAAAGATATTATTCAAGGTAATGTTATACATACTAGAATAAAGCTAATCTCAGGGTCAATAGTTTGGAACACAATCTGAGTGCCATGTTATATATATATATGTATATATATTGATTTCATAATGTATTCAATGCTATGTCTGTGTTGATATGAAAACAAATTCAGTGCTCAGAGCCATACTTGTTTCTGCCTTAACACAGTGGTTACCAAATCTATGAGTATAATAATCTTATAAAAAATTTACAAAGTGATGTTAGTTCTTCACGAGGAACAGGAGAGATCTGATGTTTCAGATAAAACCCTTCAATGGGGATAAATAATCTTGTAAGATTTTGTACTGACACAGACAATTACTGGTTTTCTCAAATTTTGCCACATTACTATAAAATTTTAACATGACAACAAACATGTCCTATCAAGCACCTAAAAATGAGTGATTTTTATTATTTGAAATATGAAATATATATAAATATAAGAATATCAAGAAAATATCAAGAAAATATATTATCATATTTTATACTTTAACTGGAACAAGAGGAAATATTTTCTTTTTACATGAATTGATGTGATTTACTAAGTATCTTATATTTACTTGATTTTTAAGATGAAACTATTATAATGTAATGCTTAAGTTAGATGCTTTGAAGCTATATACTGAATAACAATATATATGAGACAAATATGTTTCTTCTTCAACATAGATTTCCTGTATTTTCATCTAATATTTCCATGTATTGACAGTCTCCAAACAATCATATGGCTTGTCAAATATCTACTAACATTTTTACAAATGCCAGCATGTAACCCTACCAAAATTCTAGATTTTTCAAGAACCTTCATCTCTAACCATTCCTCATTCTCCCCACACTCTTGCAACCACCCTTCTCAGTTTTCTGTCTCTACTCTCTCTTCTGTTCACTTTGTATCTTGAGGGCTTATCCTGAAGCTTCACCACCGCTATCTGTATCTCTCTTTTCATTTCAAAATTGTTAGTCCCATCCACTCTCATATAATGTGAAGCAACCAAATATTTCTCTCTTAGTCCCATTTAGTCAAGGAAGATCTTAGACTCAAAAATTACATGGTAACCCTACTGGTGCAGGTACCAGAGAAAAAGCACCTAGTACACTCTATAAAGTGGTTGGCATTAGAAAGGGGGGAAGTTGTGGAAGAGGGAGACCCAGGAAGACATGGGATGAAGTACTGTAGGCCGATCTCAAAATGCTGTGCCTCATGAAGGAAATGACAGAGGACTGATGTATGTGGCGCATTGCTGTACTCAAGAAGAGACACCCACTACTACTGAATTGAGATCCCAAAACTAAGGCCACATGAAAAGCATTGGTGTGGGTGCTGGTGCCACATAAAAAGCAATGGTGTTGGTGCCACATAAAAATCACCCAGGACACTCTGTAAAGTGGTTGGCATTAGGAAGGGCATCCAACCGTAGAAACCAAGTCAAAACAGACTATGGAAATTGGTGCAGCCCCTGGCCTTGCTAGTCCCTGTCAAGCTGTCCAGCACATACCAGCCTGGAAAATGGATGTTAAATGTTGATGATAATGATTCAGCTATAGAAACCATGCTAAAGCAGATATTGAAGCATGATTCAATCCTCCAACTCATCAGATCCTTTTATAATATAAATATATATAAATATATGTGTGTGTGAGAGAGAGAAAGAGAGAGACAGACAGACAGTGTGTGTGTGTGTGTGTGTGTGTGTGTGTGTGTGTGTGTGTGTGTGTGTGTGTGTACCACTTTTGTTCTTAAAGTTCTATGAAGCATAAATGGAATGTTTTATAATTTCAATTTCTTAACGAATAACAAGCACTAGTAACTGTTGCTTGCCACTAATTGCAGTTTAGTAATTTCTTGTTCAGCTAGATTACCCAACATTGTTCTAACAATAAAACTTCTAAATGATAATCGCTGCTATCACATAAGAAACAATCTGAATTTTATTGAAAACAGTTTCATCCTTTTTTTGTTTTCTTTTTTTCTTTTCAGGATGATTGTCTTGTTTTGTTCAATTAATTGGAAACTTGTTATTGTCTAGCTCCTAGGTTAACTCTGATTTAACAAGTCTATCATCAAAGATTTTCCAGCTACAATCATTATGCCTTTTTGTTTTACTGTTTATTCTCAGGCAGTGGACAACATTATTTAATATATCTTTTTTTTTTTAAAGACATTCTGGTGTAATTTCAGGTAGATTTAAGTATTATTTCTATCAGGCCAAGGAACCACGTCGATGCCTGGTGAATGGCTGTGATTAAGCAGTGATCAGAATATCTAACAGGTGGTAAAGGTTGGGCTTGGAGGTGAGAAAGAGATCAAAAATGCTTCGGGAGCCTGTGTGTTAATCAGGAATATGTGGATAATAATACTAATTGTTGCAGAGAGTCATTTATGGCAGTATATTCAGCTTTGGTGCAGTCTTGATATGAGATACATAAAAGCCAAGATGATTTGGGAACATTGAAGTTACCAAGGTTGATGAGTCCAACAAGAGAAGGGAAGTGAGATAGATGTTGTTGATGTAAAATGAGATAGTGTCTCATAGTTATTGGTTGGGGAATGTTATAGAGCAGTAAGCAGCATTAGAAACACAATTATTTGGTTCAAATACTTTTAATGAATACCTTAAATTTATTCAACATAGGACTGACAGGATGAGATTACTATACTTGTCCTTCTACCTACCAAACTGTAGTTACATTTTACTTCATCACAAAATATTCTCATGGGTTTCATTGAATTTCCCCCAAAATGAAAAGTGGTCTAATTTGAAATTTACAACTAACTGAAAATAGTAAAGAGTAAATATGCTGTTCATGTCAACAAAGTCCATAACATCAAGCTGGGAATTACTACTTTAAGTTATGAATTGGGTTTAAAACAGTAATTCTCAAATATTGTATTGGAAAACTACTCTTTGTATGATTCCAAAATTTATTTTTATGCTGCAGCACAGCTGTGTGTTAAGAAGTTTGCTTTTCAACCATATAGTAAGTGGTGTCTTTCATTCCCAATCTTTCATGGAAACATCTGGTTATGGGGAAATATTACCTTACTTGGAAACAGGTAAAGGTTGGCAAGAGGTAGGGCATCCAGCCATAGAAAATCCACCTCAACAAATTCCATCCAACCCATGCAATCTTGGAAAGTGAATGTTAAAATGATGGTGGTGTTGTTGTTGTTGTTGTTGTTGGTGGTGGTGGTGGTGGTGGTGGTGGT
>NC_068981.1:147961255-147969893 GCF_001194135.2 Octopus bimaculoides
ACACACACACACACACACACACACACACACACACACACACACACACACACACACACACATGCACGCACTATCTTGGACTGCATCCAGAAGAAAACCAACTGATTAACTATTAAGGACTCTTTCCTTTAACCTCCAAGCATGCTTTCTCTTTATTGCTTTGTTTTTACTGCCCTACAATGGCAACTGTCCCTTAAAACTAGCTAGGAACCATTAACCATTTACAACCTGAAACTAATCTCACCCATCATACCTATCTCTTACTTACTGTCTCAGCATTGATGCTAATTTTCCTTTTCATAGGCTTCACATTAACGACCATACCCTGCTTTCTCTCGTATCCACTACAGGTTATTGAAACTGGATATTTATAGTTGATATTTCATGCCTACAAAGGTCCTGGGTACAGTCCCTTTCTCATGACTTAACACTTTAGAAAATGCTACAAGTATGCTGCTTTATAGAAGAAGAAAAAAATAGACAACGAGAAAGGTTAAGACTTAACTTTAGAAAGAATATAGTATCATGAAGTAAATTCAACTTAAGAGAAGACAGTGTTTGTCAAGAAATAGAATTAATAGCTCAGTAAGAACTGGCAACAGCTGGCAAACACACTTCACAAAAGATCCTTAACAACTTCAAAGGGATAAAAGACTTTCAATAAACACATACATGTCTAATTGATTACAAAATTTAGTGCTTCGAGGAAAGTAAAATCTTGCTACTGACAGATATGGATGTTGTTGGGAGGTGCAAGAACAAAGAAAAGAACTGGTGAAGCACTATGTCACATGACAAGAACTGAGATGTGACAAGAAGAGCAAATTGCATCCCCTCCCTCTGCTTGTGGCATTTCATATACTACGAGAGAAATTGTCTAATATATTGAATTACGGCTCTTATAGAGAAACATAATTCTGAATATTTAGCAAAATTAAATTATTTTTGTAATTATTGGTATAGCTTTCCATTAAAGACAAATAGAAAAACTTCACTTCTGGGGAAAACACTCAGAATATGAGTACTGCCTGGTTAGCAAGCTATTCTGGCCTGTATACTGGAGAAACTATATTTCAGATAACAGTCTTAGAGTTACTATGTCTAAAGTATAGATGTAGTGGTCATATTTGAAATACCTCTAATTATAAGGCTATATAACAAACCTTACTGAGTAAAAACAACAACTGCATAACAGCAGTTAAAGTGGCTGTCAGTCTGTTATAACAGCTGTAACTATGGGCAAAAGATTTCTTTTTTTATTAAGGATGTGGGAGTCTTAATCTCATCTAATTCATTAACATTTGGTAAATTAATGTCATATTTATTGACATATATTTCTGGAGAATTCAAACTTTTATGTCAACATTCTTATCTGGTTTGTGGCATTACAGATAAGAACACCTAAAAAAAAAGTATGACATTATAAAACAAAGATTTATACCATTAAATGCAAGTACCATATGTATTCTGTAGTACACTGTTACACACACACATACACACACATCATTGACATGATACTGGTACCATCCAGTACCCTCATATTCATCATAGTCCCCTAGAACATAACAAAGGAATTTAAGACTGGTTGCTGATGACTCTGTTCTTCTAGTAGAACAAGAAAAGAAATTTCAGGTGGGGAAGCAAAATCTAGAATCAAAGGACCTTAAAATTAACTTAGCAAAGACCAAAGTTTTGATAACCAGGAAAACAGACAAAACTACATCCTTCAGGAAAATGATTCTGCTCAATACGTAAGAAAGATATGGGTAGAAATTTCATACAGTGTACTCAGTGCAAGCTATGGACATAGAAGAGGAGCAGTGCTGTCACAGGAAGGTTATCAGAAAAGGTAGAATTTGTATGTGGAAGATGTTTAGGAACAATAAATAGATACTTAAGTACACATGGGAAATAAATTCTCTTAAAAGCCCAGGAAGTACCGTAGAATTAGTAGATAGCTTCTAGGTGACCTAATTAGCAGTAAGCATATAAATAGGATAGAGAAAGTTCAGGGAGTTGTAATCTCTGTTGATAACATAAGGGCTCTACCTCAGAGTAAAAGACATATTGTACAAGGCATATAAGGAAAGATAGGCCTGAATACAGGGGAGAAGCAAGGAGTAGAAAGGAATGAACCTAGTATGCTCCAATGGATGTACATCAGTGTGCATGTATGACAAAGTGTAAATATGTTGAGAGAAAAAAACTGGGTACGGGAGGAATCAGATGTAGTGTGCAAGAGAGAAGGCTATGGTTATATGATGTGCTGCAATCAGGACTGGATTTAAACCATGGGGGGTCTGGGGCACCCTAAATTTGGTGGGTTCCCTCATGCACAAGATTTAAAATTTCGGAAAATTAGCAAATTTATATCTCAAATCCCATCTACCGCATGTAATTGTATTTGATGAGTTAGCAGAGAAAGTTTAAATAAATGACTGAAAATGTTGCGTTATAGATGCACTTTTCAAAATTCAAATTTTTTTCTTGCACATTCACTTGCAGTGTTTGACTTTTCCTTCATTGTGAAAAACGCAATGAAGGAGGGAAGAGGAGGTTAGATTTTTTTTCTTTAACACCAGTTACAGATGTTTCAGAAAATAGAATACAATAAAACAACAGAAAATTATGGAAAAGCATATCATTTTAGTGGTTGTTGTTCCAAAGGTATGATGAGTGTGTTTGTGTGAGGGGAGAGACAAAGATATGGATTTTTAAAACTTTTGTTTTAAAAAGGCTTCCCTTCATCGTTTTGCAATGCATGAAAAAAAGGGAAAATCCTGACAAAATTTGCGAAATTCCAACAATGGGTGCTGTCAAACCCGTTGCTGAAGTCCACAAAGGTTTTAATGGCAGGTAGAGGTCTTGACTTAACTTCTATATGTCTCAGGGCTAAGTTCTGAGATGTTGTGGCTCTCCCTGGTCTAAATCCATTTTGATTTGGTCTTAGATGGCTATCAAGCACCTGTTGAATCCTGTTGAAGATAATTTGGTAGATGATTGAGTGAAATGTTGGACAGTGCAATTCCTCTATAGTTAGTTTCATTGCTGAGGCTTCCTGACTTTGGGATTGGTATCCAGTTAATCTGGGACCATTGATCTGGACTTTCTTGGTTCTGTAAGAGTTTCTTCACAAAATCCAGTATTATTTCATCCAGATTGCACCTCTTAATAACTTCAGGGGATATTTCATCAGGGCCAGCAGCTTTTCCCTTTTTCAATCAATATTTGGCACTCTGAATTCTTTCAATACTAGCTGGGGTGCTACAAGGAGATACACTTGCACCATATCTGTTTATAATTGTATTGGATTATGCAATGCAAAATCCAATACACAATAGTATCGAAGACCCTGATTTCATCATAGACCAGCAATGATCATGGAGAGTGCCAGTAGTAACCATCACAGATTTGGATTTTACAGATGATAGATCTATTATCTAATAGATCACTTATATCTAATAGATCAAGCTCAGCAGCTATTCAGCAGAGTAGAAGCTCAGCTGCAAAGATAGGACAGCACACAAACGTCAAGGAAATAGAATACATGTCTTTCAACCTATCAAGTGATACTGAGCTGGTTGTTCTGAGTGGTTCCAAATTGAATGTTACTGAAGACTTCAAGTACTTAGGGGGCTGGGTGAGCAGTTTGGAAGCAGACAATAAAATCAGGAAGATTGGACAGCATGGACAGCTTGTCACAAACTAAAGAAAGTCTGGGACACCAAATTGCCCTGGTGAATCAAAATGAAGCTGTTCATTGCAACTGCTGAATCAGTGCTATTATATAGTAATGAAATATGGACACTGACAAAGAAATTGTCAATTGGGCTAAATGGATGCTACATAAGGATGCTATAAATAGCTCTAAATGTGAAATGGCAGCAACATGTGACAAATGAATTGCCTTTATGGAGACCTGCTGAAGGTTAGCAAGAAGATCACATAGAGATGGCTGCAACCATCTGATCACTGCATGTGCCATCCTAAGCTAGGAGCATCCAAATAAGCCTTGTGGAACCCACTTCATGGTGATATAAGCAGAGGAAAACATCGTCTCACAATGACAGCTTGATTGCAGACACTGGCCTCGAATATATCCAGGACCTCGAAACAGTGATGACAGACCGAGAAGTGTGACAGATAGACTTTGTTTCCATAGTAACAAATAATATTCCAAAAGTCTGTTTTTCCTGTTTCCAGTAAGGGATGGTGGGGCACAATGAGTAACATTTACAGTATTTTTTGACTTTGAGAAAAAAATACTTTTATAAATGTTCACTGTCAAACAAAAACTAGATTAGCTAAGCAAATGACCTTCTCTAAATGCATTAAAAACCACTATAACATATTCAGAACACTATTTCAGAAAATTACCTCCATTCTCAATAATCATATAAAAGACAAATTTAGATGGATCAAAATGAACAAGAAAATACAAGGTAAATTTGCCTCTTCAGCTCTCCAGAATTACATTTGAACAAAACTCATACACATCAATATCTAGGTCAAATGAAAGGGAATCATGGAAAAATGGCATAATATGAAATTAATGTAACTTGACTAAATCAAAAAACTCAACATAAAATTTTCTCTCTAAGCTTCTTCACAATCTGCTGGAGTGGTTCTCTGCAGAATTCTAGTTTAAGCATCTCATATAATCCCTCATAACTTTTTAATTTTTTAGAATTCTCAGAACACATGAGGATTCATAGAACTATGAAACATTTTTTTAAATTTTTCGAAATTTTTTTTCTTAATTACAGTCCTAAATTTTGACTTCAATCCCAGCAAAAGGTCATTAAACATGTTAATGGGGAGAAAGATATTGAAAAACATCAACATGTCAGAATGACAAAGAAACAAGAAGGGTATCAGGTGGTCATGAGATGTGCTAAAAATAACAGCTAAATAGCCCTTAAATCAGACACAAAAAACATTATTTTTCATAATCATATGAATTCCCATGTGTAGAATACAAATTTGCAAAAGTTTTCTGAAAATTCCAAAAACTAGGCAAAGTAATGAGATTTTATATGGGGTACTTAAAGCAGAATTCCACCTGGCTCTCTTCCTGATACATTTATGCATCATGCTATTAAAGAAAAGAGGTTATTGAAATTAGTAATTACTCATTTTGCCCCAGTTTGGACATCAGTCTTTGAAAATTGAAAATTATCAAATTATGGGAAAAAATTGACTTGGAACACAACAGAGGAAAGAATTTGGATTGCTGAACATCCAAAATTGTCTAGATATTTCATTAGCAACTTCAATTACAACTGGGTCAGAGTTGAGGGAAAATTTCTTGAAAACAAAGTACCTGTTACCTGACGGTTTCAAACTGTCTCAACTGCAACAACAACAATGATGGCCATTGTTTACTCCCAAAGATGATGCAAGAGTACAAAATGGTGATGCAATATTTGCAATATAATGTTTTCAGACAAGTAGTGAGAAAACAATGAGAAATTGATAATAACTCATTTTGCCCCAGATCTATCAATCTCTTTATCTATCTTTATATACAACCATACTCTCTCTCACACACACATACAAACATACACGCACAGATACATACTTTTTTTTTTGGAGTGTTTTATTGTTTTCTGTCAATGTCCAAAAGGAACTACAATTAATTCCCATAGGAATTGTGGCTGCTTTGGGAATGGGTAGCAAAGTGTTTTTTTAAATTGAGTGAATTGATGTCACTAATGTAGTTAAAACTGGTTACTTATCAAAACAGAGGGTCCATTACATTTTTTATATGTTTGTTTATTGAAAGAGAGCTTCTGCATGCAAGATTCCTGAGAGCTGGAGGGGTCCTATATTGAGTGCTACATACCCTTCATAGCAGGAGGGCCCTATATCTGTGGATGCCCAGGGCAATTGCCCTCTTTGACCACCACTCCTACAAATCTGGCCCTGGCTGCTATGGTTATATAAAGTGCCAGCTGCTTAAAATGAATTGAATTTGTGGAAGAGGGAGCCCCATGAGACTAAGTAGTAAAAGTTGATCTCAAGATGTTGAGCCTCATGGTGACGACAAAAGACTGAGATGATTGGTGTTTCGTTGTGCTCAATAAGACCCATCTATCATGTTGAAAGTGAGGTCATGGAAGCATTAGGTTTACGTCTAGACACTCACCTGACCCTCTCTTTCTGCACCCAATCCATGCCTATCAAGCTTTACCTACCCCTCATCTTCTTAATACCTATCTCCCCATTATACTACTAACAATGGTTCTATTCAGCTGTTGTAATCATATGCCAGCAGAATCTACACATATATCTCTTCCCCTTTGTGCTACTAGTTACTTCCCCCCTATCCTTGGAACCACTTCCTTTAACATCTACCATCCCTCCTTCTTGACATCATCCCTTCCTTCTTTATTTTCCATTGCTCACCCCCTTTCTGTGCTTCTATGCTTCCAGGTGTCTCTTCCTCTCTTCTGAGCTACCTCCATTAAATCCCATTTCATAGCAGCTATCATTCTCAACACCCTCTTATTTCTGCCATTGATGATCCCTATCTTTGTTCTCTACACTATAGCCAACACAGCATACCTCTGGCCTCGGTCTGTACACATCTCTTTTTCTCTTCCACCCTTCACATCATCTTCCTATGTTCTGATCTATCTACAGGTTGACAATACTACTGCTCTCTAACCTTCTGTACTGTCACTTATCACCTCCTCTTTCCTGAGCTATTTCTTTTACTTCCTTCTCATACTAATATTTACCACTAATCACTCCCACTATATTAACCTCTATCCCCAATTCTAACCATCTGTCACTCTTCTCTCACACTCCTATATGAGAATATAGCTGTGAATATCACTATTTTTTTGCAGTAGAGTATCCTCTAAATTGGACAATCATATTGGATGGAATATCTAATGTAAAGTATCTCTGCTGGAGAAAAATAAGATTCACAGCTGTAGTGCTTTTATTCTATATTCTTCCTTTTTTTTAATGTGTGATGAGAGAGATTTGGCTGCTGTTTCTAGCAGGTTAAGTTTGTAGATTTTAAAACAACCAAATACGATTTAATAACTTCTATATTTGTAAACTATTTATATTAGTGAACTGATACACCAGCTAATGCATCCTAGATATTTGTCAGTCAATTGATGTACCAGTCCAATCATGTTAAGTATAGATGTATTAGAGAATATTTGTGATAATGCATGTTGAATATTATATTATGAAATGGGGTACTAGCTCATGCATGCTAAATATTCCTATAGTGAATTGGCATAGCAAGTTCATGCATGCTAAATAAGTTACATTAGTGAATATATGTTATTGGTCAAAATTACAAATACTCAGGCCCTTCTGACAAGATTAGAAAAAATGCGTATCAAAGACCAGTTACACCTTTGATGTCAAGAAAGTAGTATAGAACATAGTTGGCCACTAGCCACTCATGATGTTGAAGATGATTCACTCAAGTAATTTTTTTCACCTTAAATATTTTATATTGTTCAAAGCAGGCTCAGGAAAACTCTCAGTGATAACCAGACTTCTACCTCTCCAGACAATTAAACAAAAAAACATCTTTATAATAGCAATTGCAACAGTCCTTCTTTAAGGATATGAAACTTGAACCCTCACTAACTCCATAGTAAAGTACCTTAATGGCTGTTATATCTGGATGCTCCAGGTACCTTTAATATCAGCTAGATTCAGAAAATCTCTATGATTACCTCTTCCAGTGGATCAACAAGATAGCAGAAAGGAAGTTGCAGCTTGCTGGGCACTGTCTGCAACAACTTTGGTTGCTTGACAACAAATCAACATCTGGAAACCAATCCATGGAAGAATGATCCATATACATCCTTCCAAAAACTATGATTAAACATTGTTGAAGGACAATAATGTTGCAATAACAGATCATGTTGGATTACTTGATGACAAAATAATATATATAGCACCTTCGTCATCATGTCTAATGTAATTGAAATTCTATGCATCTGCTCATGCATGTTATGTATTTATATTAGGGAAATGATGCATCAGATAATGTCAGCCAAATTATTTAAAGAAAAGATAATTAATTAGAGAGAGAAAACAAGGAAATAGGTTTTGTGGAGAGACAAACAAGATATCAAACATATTTCTTTAGAATTATATACTTCATCATAGTATTTTTCATGAATCCTCTAATCACAAGACTAGATGACAACACCTCCCATTGACAGGGGAAAATGGCACTGCAAACTGTTTATTAAAGACTAGCAGAAATACCCGGCTTTGCCCGGGTTAAAGAGAATAATGAAATCTAAAAACGCCGTCTAGACTACGCAACCCTCAACTGTTAGTAGCTACGATACCATATTTCTACATTAATAACTCTCCAATCCATGCCAGCATGGAACATAGACATTAAGTGGAATGCCAGTCTCTCATCTAGGAGGGCCTTGAAATCAATGTTACCAACTGGGGACTATGTGTGTCACAGTGATAATAAAAAGACCCAAAGGAGGTCTGCAACAAAATAATTTTACTCAACACTTTGCAAGTGAATCAGTGGAGGCAAAGATGCGTCTCATTTACTTGACAATTTATGCACCACATTGCAGAAATCACAATGTAAGTATATCTGAAAGGGTAGTCTTACACTGTTGTACCGTTGAAT